>NW_022883109.1:0-42096 GCF_011952255.1 Bombus vosnesenskii
ATCGGGGTGCGGCTTAATGCCAATTCACGGACAAAGGGTGACCGGGGACGAAAAAGAGAGCCACGGGATTCTTGGAGCGAGCGAGTTTCGTGAGAACGGATGGCTACGCCGTTTCTTTCGACGTTGCTCTTGTCGTGTAAAATTAAGGTAAAAATAAGGAACTTGTTAATTTCCGAAAAGGAGATGAAGTTCTTTTTATTTTTTACTCAATTTATACAATTTTTTCGGTTCGCGATGATACGCTTTCGATACTTGGATTAGTTAAGAATTTTTTTTAGACTGACTGGATGATTTTGAAGGGTGCATTTACATTCTTCCATTCGTTGGAGTGGGAGAAGGTTTTGTTTATACTTAGTCTAAAATTCGGAGAACGGCTGGAGTGATCGAATGCCACTCAGGCGGCTGAGAACGGATGCTGACCGGACGGTCACACGCGATAAGGCGTTCGGAATTTCGGTTTGTTATATACAGCTGCTCGAATTTCGTCTGTGACATTCCCCCCTTCTTAGATTGAACTTGATCCCTCAAGTTCTCTTCAGAAGACTTTTGTGGAATCGGACTTGACGTGGCTTGAAAATTACAGCTGATTCCTCCTCTTCATCGGAGTGGTATGTGTTGGTCGGAATATAGATGTTGGGTGTTGAGCCCAGGGTGAGTGGTACTGGTGGGGCTGTCGCATTGTGGCTGTTGATTACAGTTTCATTTCGGCAGCAAAATAAATTGATACATAATTTGTTCGGTATACATTTCCTGATGCATTTGAATACCCCTATTTTGTTTAATCCATATATACCTAGTATGCCTAATGCTATGTACCCTGATATCTGGAGCGTGGTTAGTCCCCAATACTGTATATTTTAAATTCTGTGTTCGAAATTAAGAGTTTCTATCTCGTCGCCTATTTTATCGATCGTTGTTTTATAGCCTTGTAAATTATCTATTATTTTCGGTGCTCGCTCGAGTTTATCTAATAGATGAGTGAAACTATCGTTTGTTTTGAGCGCTAGGGTTTTTGTTTTGATTTCGTATATGACTTCGTTTTTTGTTTCGCCTATACGCATGTGTTCGTCTTTGTACAATATATCGCACGAAGTGTTAGCTCTTATGATGGAAGGCTTGTCAAGTTTTTGTAAGGTATGTTTCGTTTGGCAAATTGTGTCTATTTCTATCGGATTTGCTGGTATCGCAATGTAACAGTTGCTAGTTTTGAGCGGTATAAAGCTAATGTCTTCAATCTTAAGTCCAGTTATTTGACAATGTTTAATGTGTGGTTTGAAATTTATTATTTCGCTGCGACAATCGGTTCTTGAATTTCTGTCATGGATTGGTAGTGTTTGTTTGCATATAGTGGTTCCGGCTCGATTCTTACAAAGTTTGTTGAAATACTCGATATCAGCGTTTATAAGCGAAAGACCTGAAGTTAAATATATCTGATGCTCGACTACTGGAGCCAAAAATACTCCATTTCTTTTACTCGGGATAGGATATACTTGTAATATGTTCCATTCTGTGTTAGAGACTAAAGGTACTATGATTTTGAAAAATATTTTGTCATCTATTGTAAAGATTTTAAGATCACTAATGTCGAGTGTGAATTGAAAATGTTCGGTTTTGGCAGAAATCGCGGTGTTGTACATCTGGCTACCTATTGCCTTGGCGTAATTTTCTATGAATTCATTGGGGTCATGTATTTGTGGACTAATTATTCCTTGTTTGCCTAATATCATGACGTTAAGTATTTCATCTAATTGGAAGTGTAAAGTTTGCATCGCGGTGTCGACTTTCATGATCATCTTAAGCATAGATCTATCGATATTTGCCTGCTGTTGTAATTTTAATATATCACTATATGATCTCTCTAAGTGGTTTAGGTTTTCTGAGTTTACAATTTTTCTAATAAGTGCTGTTTGATTAGCTATTATGGTCTTGATTTTATTATTATCATCGAATAGTTTGTCCATATTTTTGTTTATGAGCGTAAGATCATCATCGTCGAGAGTTCCGAACAGACTTTTCGATACGGAACCTATGATGTTAAGCAGACCTCGTGTGCTCCGGGTATGTGTTAACGCTTTCAAGTGTTTTGCGAGTTGTTTTAGGTTATTGATGCGATTTTGTAATCCGCCTAACTCTTCGACGTATTGTTTGCTGATTGCACGTGAGTCTATTGTTAATTTATATGATTCTATTGCGCTTATCTGTTCGTATATGTCGCTAGTGTCTAATCCTACTATTACATTGGCAGTGTCGCTGTATAAATATCCTTTTCCTATGTTTTCTACGAATACAGAGTTTCCTTCTAATGGTGTAATATTTATTTGCGCGGATACTATTCCGGCAAAGAGGAGCGTCGACCTGGAAGTAAGGTTTTAAACGATTACCGTGTATCTTTTTGTCTTGAATCAGATAGTATGGAGTACATACTTTATCAATCGTGTACGGTCCTAACCATTCCACATCAAGTTTATGCCTTTTATGATCGTTATGTATTAAAACGGAGCCTCCTTCTTTGAAAACTGATTGAGGTTTTATAATTTTACGTTTTTGATCGCGCTGATATCGCTGTTTACTTTTGATCAATGTTTCGCGAGCGTGTCGGAGTCTAGAGTCCCATTCCTTTTTGCGGAACGTGACTTCGTCTGCGTATATGCGTTGGGGATTCTTGGATATTGTGGAGGGAAGATTGGCTTGGTGTCCGAATGTGAGTTCGAATGGCGTGTAACCAGTAGAGTCGTGTATCATTGTGTTATATGCAAGGCATACAAAGTTAAGTTGATCGTCCCATTCTTCATCCGAATTTCGCTGTATCGATTTTAACATGTCCGTTATTACTGCGTGTGTCCGTTCTAACGATCCGTTACTTTGTGGGTGGAAGGATGTCGTTTTGATATGTTTGATTTTGAACGCGTCTTCGTACTGTTGCATTAAACTAGATATAAAATTCTGTCCGCGGTCAGTTAATATCTTTTTTGGAGCGGAAAAGATGTAAATGTAATGATTCAAGAGTGCGTTCCAAATTGTTTCCGTTTGCTGAGTTTTTAGTGGTACGAGTATTAAGTATTTTGTCAATTCGTCATGTATGGATAGAATGTACTGATTGCCTTTTTTCGTCTTTTTCAGTGGGCCTAATAAGTCCATAGCAATTTTATCGTTTGGTTCGAGGGGTGTGTCGGTGATACAAGGTTCTTCGCGCGGTCTGATACGTGTAGTTTTAGATGTTTGGCAGGTGTCGCATGATTCTATATGTTGTTGTATGCGTTTCATCAAATCTGGTACTCTGTGCCGTTCACGAATGCGGTCGTATGTCTTTTGTATACCGGAGTGTCCTACTAAATAGTGATTTTCTTTCAATAATTCGTCTATTTCTTCGTCGCTATATGTTTGAATTGGTTCCCATGCAAAATTTAATTCTTTTACGGTGTCGTTCAGGAATAGTAAAATTTGTTTGATCGCGTTCTTCTCGGTCTCTGTGAAACTGTCGTCGCCTATACCTATCTTTTCGTTTATATGAATAATTTCGTTTAATTTAGTTAACCATTCGATTCCGTCGTAATTTCCCAGCTCTGTTTTGGATAATTGATAGAAAGATTTACGGTTCGGAGTCATTTTGAGAATTTTGGGTAACGCGTCGGTAGATTTTTCCCAATCGTGATATTTTTTATCGAGTTCTATGTTCAAATTTTCGCGTCGTCTGCTCAGAACATGTATTCTAGATAGTGCGTCGGCTGCAGTATTATCTTTTCCTTTCGTGTATTCTATGTCGTATTCGTATTCTTCTAGTTTTAGTCGCCATCTCATCAAGCGTGATAAGGGGTCTTTGCAATTCTGTAACCATTTTAGTGCTTGGTGATCGGTTCGGATGAGGAATTTCCGTCCTAACAGATATTGTCGGAGGCGTTTCACGGCCCATACTATTGCTAAAAGTTCTTTTTCTGTAGTGGAATAATTCCGTTCCGGTGGGTTTAGAGTTCGCGAGATATAACAACATTGATGTCCGTCCTATACCTTGCACCTGTACCTTCGTTACTGGCGTCAGTCGTTAATGTGAATGGTTTCGCAATGTCTGGGAATTTTAGTACGGGTGATGAACAGGGTTTGTCTTTTAATGTCTGGAATGCTTCCTGGGTTTTATCTGTCCAATGAAATGGTGTCTCCTTTTTTGTAAGTTCGGTCAATGGTTTCGCGATCTTAAAAAAGTTTCTGATGAACTTACGGTAATAACCTGCTAGTCCTAATAACGATTTGATGTCTGTGGGATTACGTGGCTGTTTGAAATTGCTAATGGCTTCTAATTTTTTGGGATTTGGCTTTACACCTTCGGCGGTTACTATATGTCCAATATATTCTAATTCTGGTTTGAGAAATTCGCATTTGTCCGGCTGTATTTTGAGTCCGAGTTCGCGTAGGCGTTGCAATACTATCGCGAGGTTGCTATTGTGCTCTTCAATCGACTGTCCGTGTATTATAATGTCGTCTAAATATACGAAGCAATGTTTATTTATGAGTCCTCTTGGTGCGGTATCCATCATGCGTTGAAATGTTGCAGGTGCATTCTTTAAACCGAATGGCATCCTATTGTAATGATAGTGTCCTTGTGGTGTGGAGAATGCTGTGTACTTTTAGAGTCTATGTCCATTGGGATTTGGTGGAATCCGGAGGATAAATCGGGGGCTGAGAAGAATTTTGCGTTGCCTAGTTGGGATAGTATGTCGTCTATGTCAGGTAATGGATATGCGTCCTGGTCAGTTAGTTCGTTTATTTTTCTGAAGTCTATTGCAATTCGCCATTTCTGTTTCCCTGAGGCGTCTGCCTTTTTTGGTACTACCCAGACTGGTGAATTGTAAGGAGAATCAGATGGTTCTATAATGTTCTTTTGTAGCATTTCGTCCATTTGTCGTTTGATTTCTTCTTTATGGCATTCAGGCGGTCGCTAAGATTTTGTGTTAATGATTTTATTTTCTTTTAACGTTATTGTGTGTTTAGCAATGTTAGTGCATGGTAATAAGTCGGTCTCTAGATTGAATACGTCGAAGTAGAACAGCAATATCTTTTCGATTGGTTCACGGAGGGTTGTCTCTATATGCGAAAGTCTAACTAAATCTTTAAACGTGGAGACTTGATCGTACGTATTTGAATTTTCGATAAAATTAGTCATTTTGGCTGGGCACTCACCACCATTGATAAAGCATATCGTTGTTGGTTTTCCTTCCAGGTAGACTGTTTTTGACACTGCTTGTTTTGGAGGTACGTCGTTTTCCTGTTGCAATAAAAGTATATTATTGTCAAGTTTTAATTGTTGTTTCGAGAGTTCAAATTTGAATTTAGATAGGGCTGGCAAACCGAGTATGCCGTCTTCTATAATTGGAAAGTTGTCTTCTACCACAAAAAATTCTAGAGTTTTGCCAAATAGTTTTATCAAAGCGTGTTCGTTGGTTTCAAATTTAGAGTGTCCCATCGAGAATTTCCGTTCTTTTGTTATTCTTGGTCGTAATACGCATCTTCGCTTGAGTATATTAATTCCTGCTGCGCTGTCAATGAGGAATTTATGTCGCTGTCCGTCGGATCGTAAAAGTACTGTGGGTAGTCTTCCCGTTGTGGCGTTAATTCGTAGGTCTGGTCTGTTGGTTTCTCTATTTCTTCCTTGTGTGTCTCGAGATTGTGGACTGCTGGTGGTCTCGGAAATTGGCTGGGTGTTCGAAAATTTTTACATTGACTGGAGACATGTCCGATCTGGTTGCATTTGAAGCATTTTAATTGTGTCCTTTGGGCCAGTGGTATTTGTTCGGTTTGTCGGAAGCTTCTTGGCATTGGATTGGGTGTTGGAGTTGGTTTTTTAGTGATCGGATTAGGATTATTGGTTGTTAGTCGTTGCTGCTCAGGGAGTCGTAATCGTTCTATTGGTTTTGGTCGTCGATTTCGATCTTCCCCGAAGAATCGCTCGATGTCGGTGGCTTTCTTTTCGGCTTCAAGGATATTGTATGGTGGATTGGCGAGTAGTAATTGTCCTATTTCGCCTTTCAGGCCTCGGATAAAATCGATCACGGAGTCTTTTAAAATCCTGTCGTTCATAGCTCGTCTAGTAGTTTCGTCACGGTATTCGTTCGTTATACTGTATTGTAACTTATTGAGTGCTCTGCGGAACCTGATGATATAACTTTGCACACTTTCGTCGTGACGCTGTCTCGTTTCGCGTGGCTGGTCTTGATGTTCTCTAACAGGGTCTTGGGTGGCTACGTTTCGTCTTAGGGCACCGTACAGGTGTCCGTATTCGTATATCGGCATATTGCAGATTTTGATCATTTTTAATAGTAGCGTGGGTTCGCTACACATGGCTCGTAATTCGCGTACTTCGCGTATGAATTCTTCTACTCCGATATTGTCTTCGCCGTTTAATTGCGGAATACATACTATCGCGCCTTTGGCCCGTAAGCTCGGAGAGGCGAATTGCGGTGGACGGTCTTCGTAAGAGGGATGGTTGTCTTCTTCTGTTCGAATTGGAACGCATGGTGGGGAAGTTCTATCTCTCGCGGCAACAGATTCGTCCATAGTAATAAGGGAGCCTAGTTCTGTAGTAGCGTCGCGTCCTATTTTTATTTTGGAGATATTTTTGCCTAATAGTTCTATTTCCGCTGCACGCTTCTTATTTTCGCTGTCGGCCGTCCGTTGTGTCTCTTCTACGCGTTGCGCAAGAATTTCAATTTGTTTTTGTATCACGTCGGATATGGCACGAATCGAATTGTCCGTACCTCCGTTTGTAGAAACGGTTTCAATAGTTTCGACTTTGTCTTTTCGTGATGTGGGCATGATTCTAATTGAGCTTATTGAGTCTAAACTACTGTTGCTATTTGGACTCGAAGCGCTTGAGAAACTGGGTTTTCTCACACGGTATCGTGAAAATGAATCCAGATTTTTCAGCTTACCGTAGTAGCTATGACCGTTGAGGAGTCTCAGCGATGTTTCCTCTCTGGTTGGTTCTAGATTCCGAATCTTATTCGTAGGCTTGCTCTGCGCTGACCGTAGTCCTCGCGTCTAGTTTCACCGTAGTGGAACGTTGAAAGTTGCTGCAGGGCTTCGTAGTAGCAAAGATTCGCACTGGGTCCGATGATCCTTCGATCTTCAACGATGCGCGTACGCCGAAATCGTAATTTCGTTTGCACTGAAGTGAATAGATCCTGGCACGGATCGCCAAAAGGTCGTGTAAAATTAAGGTAAAAATAAGGAACTTGTTAATTTCCGAAAAGGAGATGAAGTTCTTTTTATTTTTTACTCAATTTATACAATTTTTTCGGTTCGCGATGATACGCTTTCGATACTTGGATTAGTTAAGAATTTTTTTTAGACTGACTGGATGATTTTGAGGGGAGCATTTATATTCTTCCATTCGTTGGAGTGGGAGAAGGTTTTGTTTATACTTAGTGTAAAATTCGGAGAACGGCTGGAGTGATCGAATGCCCCTCAGGCGGCTGAGAACGGATGCTGACCGGACGGTCACACGCGATAAGGCGTTCGGAATTTCAGTTTGTTATATACAGCTGCTCGAATTTCGTCTGTGACACTCTCTCGGTTCGGAGATAACAGCGCTGTGTGCCGCCGGACGATTAATAACCGACTCGAGATCTAGATACGAATAAGTATAAAAAGGTTGGATCTTGGTTTCGTCGGTCTTACGACCATATAACGCGTTGTAGGACGTGACGATGTGAAACGAAGAATCCCTTCAGAATGGAAAATGCCGCGACACGGAACGACGCGATAGCCGACTTTGATACAAAGCCGAAGGTACTTGACTCGAACGAAGTCGAGGATCGCTCAAGGGAGATCGGTCATGAAGTAAGGGAAAGAGGAGCACTCGTACGATCCTCGTCCCCCGTGCGATTAAATATCGCAGGGGTGCGTTCGACGGAGATCGTAAGAAGAGTCGCGATAAAGCGAACGAAGCAGGCTTACGCCTGTAATCTTTGGAGGCATGTTAATATCGCGACTAAACGTCGTAACCCACGAACTCCGGAGAAGAGGGTCGCAGTTATTAATCGGGCAGCGATAATCGCCGGCTCTACGATATCCAACGAATTCATCCGCCTCCTCGTCCGTCGATTCTCCGTCGTTCTTCGATCGTCGTTCTTAATCACGCGTCGATCGAGGAGGTATCGATTCGCTGCCGCGACCAGCGTCAAAGGCCGGGCCGACGAAACAACGTTATGCCACGCGTCGAGATTCGCGTTGCTCGGCGCCTTTCTCCGTGGGTCACGAAACCGAAAGGGAGGAAAAACACGAGGGATCCGTGAAAAGGCGTCGTTGTTCGATCAGCGTGTGTCCAACGATAAGCGAAGCGACGAGGACGCGACCTAACAGCAACACGGGCAATTCCTCTTCCTCGGGTTTCTCGTTTTCTGGATGGACGATCCGGTCCGCAGTTTTTGATTCTCTACAGAGGAGTATACAAGTACTTGATTTGCAAAATGATTAGTTTAAAAGATATCTTAAATTTAACTCTTTTTTATTTTATTTTATTTCTTTTATTCCTTTTTTTATTTTATTTTACTTTTTTATTCTTTTTTTTTTATTATGTACCTTGCAATTCGTACAGCTGAATATTAAATTTAGTATTGTAGGACTTGTGTGAATGGGGAGGAAGGATAAGAGAGAGTTAACAAGTTTTTAAGCTTTCATTAGTTTTTATTCACCTACAGTCTTGACTAAGAATATACAATTCAGTACTAATATATATAGAAAAATACAAATATCCACATAAAACTGTACATACAATCATACATACGGAACCATACATACAAAACCAAACTTGACTAAGAATATACAATTCAGTAGTAATATATATAAAAAAAAATACGAATATCCACATAAAACTGTACGTACAACCATACATACAGAACCATACATACAAGAATTATTATACTTAGAAAAAAAGAGTCTGGCAATAGTAGCGATTATTCGGGATCGAGGTATCCCAACTCCAGCCAGTATGCTGCCATATCTCTTGCGGATTCTCCCGGCTCTCGGTCCAGCAGCAACCTTGCAGTTATTGCTTCTCCTGGAGAAGGATCGATGTTGACTAGGCTCCCTGTCCGTCTCAACATGGTGAATTGGGCCACTCGATGTCTCTTCCCTTGGATCGGTTGTTCTCGTACACCTGGCAGAACGATTTTTCTAGCCCACGGTGCCATTTTTGCCAAATTACGGGGCAGCAGCCGTATTGAATCGAGACATTGCTCGCTCTCTAACCCCCAATCGATTAGAAAGACGATGTAGCCAGTCACGGTCCTTTGTAAAAGGATGGCTCTTTCCCAAGCGCTAGATTCCTTAAAATCTACTAGCACGGCGACTAGCATGCCTGTTCTTAAACTTTTCGCCTTCGGCAAGTACTCCACGGGATGTTCCATCATCTTCAGATTGAGTGTTTGGGTTATCTTCGGCCATCCAGCCAAACGAACCCACATGGTGGTAAGTGATTCGACTCGAACCACCCGGATGGGAACTCCTTCTCGGAACCGATCGTTTGTCTTTTGTAAAATCTCCATGGCTTTCAAGCTTTCGAAAAAATTTCGAATGTTAATGTTCGACTATACTGATCTACCTAGTTTACGTGTCTAGGTCGGATGGTGCTGGCTCCGCCGGGAATCGGACCCCCTTTATATACCAGCAGCACCGACCTTGGAGAGGACCCCCTTTATATATCAGCTGCACCGACCTTAGAGAGGACCCCTTTAAATATCAGCAGCACCGACCTTGGAGAGGTACTCGGTCACCGTTTAAGCTAAACGCACGTTTTCGTTTGTCTTGTTTCACACTTTTCTTGTCCACGCAATATTTTATAACAGTGTTAACAATATATACAGGCAAAATATATAGTCTATTTTTGATACACAAGTGTCAGATATCAATTATTGCTTTCCGTTAAAATAAATATATCATTATTAGATGCTCTTTTTAACATTCCGATCCGCATCCTTGCAATATTTTACAATTTTTAACCTAAAAATGTCGCTAGAAAATAGAAAACGAAAAACAATTTGAAAAGCACTAGCTCCCTTGAATGTGAAAATTGTGACGTGGGTGTATGTGCTTTGCCCTGCTTTAAAATATATCACACTCAATTGTATTATTAATTATTAAAGTAAATTATTAAAGTTCACGTATATGTATCGTACCTTTAAGAAAAGTTAACATTTAATTATCCAATGTGCTTGCGTAGAGAACAGCATTATCCGCCACATATTGCGGTGCAGTATCGTTTACGCGTAGTTCGCGTCAAACCCTGCCCTACGAAGGAACGTCCCCGCACAAAATTCAATCGTACCTAAGACGTTAAACCGATCCTTTGCAAGTTTGCTTCACAGAGATACGCTATACGAGTTTTTTGATTGATATCCGAAAAGTTTCTTTCTGTTTATGAGGAAATAATAGACGCACAATGTTATTTGCTTTATATCGTTTTGTCGCATTACGTACGATCCATTTTGTTCTATTGAGATAAACACCGAGACATTTCACAGACTTGGTTTCACGTTTGTACGGAGGTGTTTTATTGTAAAAACCTTGTTTGCGAAAAAAGACATTTTTCGGACTACCTAATATATTTCGTACGATGCTGTTGCCAAGAAGTATTTATTAACGAAATGCTAAAAATTGTTAGTTGCAAACAAATACTAGGGGAAATTGTTTTATCTGCTTTTACACGCAGAAGAATTTTACGGCTCAATAATATTGCTATTGGAACGAACGAGCCGTTTCGCTAACATCGGAACAAAGTAGAAACGAATCGGTACTTATCAAGGAGAAAACTTTGTCCAGCGTGGGGAAAAGTTTAAAGACCGATGTCCCTCGATCCACGCTGGAGACGGCCGATGAAACAAGGCGAATTACGGGAGATCGGGAGTAGAAGGCAGAACGGGCGGAATAGAAAAGGAATGGATACGGCAAGCTTCGGCCGTGCGATTTCGTATCACGTAGCGTTATCCCCTCGTAAAGTTGGCCACTCGTGCCACTAGCAGAAACTGTATGGCGGGCTCCGAGAGGATTTTAATCGCGCGACGGACGAACGTATCGGTGAAATTACTGGAGAGCCCCGTCGACGTGCCTTTCGTTCCTGCCTGTCCCACGGCTCGGCTGCCACGGATCTAACAGATTTACCGGATCCAACGTGCCGGGATACGAAACTTCGAAACTGGCTAGAAACGACTGCTACGTTAATTGCCGGTCGCTCCCTCGCACCTACTCGTCTATCAGACGACTCCAACTAGTAACCAACGAGCAAACCGCTGATTTCAGGCGTAAATTCAGCTGAAAATCCGTAGCGTGGAACGATGAAAGTGGCCGCACGGAAGAAAATAGCCTGGCGATCAAAAGGCTGGAACGTGCTTTCAGACCCGAACGCTTAGCTGCGCCGCCCCGCACCGAGATCCACTCCGAAGCGCCGCGTTTGCTGTCGAGTTCGGCTACGATTGGCAAACGCAAATCTTACGTGGACGCGCGTTACGCGCGTTCCACGCATTTCAAATTTCACGACGTAACGTACTCGACGACTCAACGTAACGTGGAAAACGCGACAAGATGTTCGAATTTGGAATCATGCGAGCGCGCTGGGTCGATCGGCATGCCATCTGTCAAACGCGCGGCAAATAAATCTGTCGGTGTAATTTTAACGAGCCGCGATACCGCTCGAGGATTATACGGGTAATTTAAATTCCGCTCGCTCGATCGACGCGACTGATGGAACGACGATGCGCCGGCTGAGCCGAGATGAAATGATAAATTAGCGAATGAAACAGCCAAGTATAATAGAATGCCCGGTTAAAT
The DNA here is from genome assembly GCF_011952255.1 of Bombus vosnesenskii. Lineage (NCBI taxonomy): Eukaryota > Metazoa > Arthropoda > Insecta > Hymenoptera > Apidae > Bombus > Bombus vosnesenskii. Next base: position 11,815 of record NW_022883109.1, read on the forward strand.
ATAGAGCGTTTTAAACCGATTAACAGATAACTGCAAATTAGATCGTCCATTAACACGGTTCGTCCACGTTCGAGCGGCATCGTTCGAGAATCAGTCGGAGAATTAGTCTGAGAATTAGTCAGAATACCCTCCGATCGATCGTTTTCCCCCCGAAGTCTCGCATTCGATCTGTTTCGATTCGCCATTCGCGCGATCCGAATTTAAGTTTCACGAATGTGAATACGAACGAGCCGTACGTACCACTGGCTATCGCACGATCGCTGTGGCAAAACGCTGGCGTACAATTACCGCTGTTTGCCGTTAGTTGAAATATATTGTAAACGATATTGCTCGTGCGTGGAAACTCGCTACTTCGCGCAGCCAGTCGAACTGTTCGATATTTATAGCTAGTCGACAAATACCGCGTACCTATCGTCGAGATTCTACGCAAGCATTGCGCGCGTTACAAACCCCTTCTATATCGTGCAATTGTCGTATCGAATAGCCGCTGCTCGAATTTCGCGCTGCGAATCGCATTCGAAAAATTTTATTTATCTGGAAATCGAACGTGCAGATTATTTTTTTAATTCAAGCGACCTAACCCGAGCAGTTAGATTGGCCGAATTTCGATCTCTTTGAAAACTTTGTGACCTCCGAACAACCCGTCTCTAGATGTCTACGATAACTTTGAAATTCTTAAATTCCAATTAATAAGTAAAACCCGGAACGACCAAATTTCACTGGACCGCGTAATCCGCATGAAAATACAAATTCAGCGTCGAATTCGAAGAGATAGATGAAAGAGGGATTCGATGGTAGAGCAAATCGGACGTACGGTTTGTAACACGAGACATTAATACAGTTGGTGGAGCCGCGGAAAGCGGATGGAAATGGAAATTTTCCGATTTTAATATCGGTGAATGCATCGGGACGCGAGAAGAAAGATCAAAAGGTTGACTGTTGATTAATTTGAGCGGCACGCGAGCCACGAGCCCCGAGCCCCGAGCCCCGAGCCCCGAGCCCCGAGCCGCGAGCGTCGCGATGCTCGCGTGCGCCGAAGCTACTGCGATCGAGCGAGCGTCGTAACCTCGGTAAATAACCCGTCGTATAATATTACGTACACTGATCAACGATTCGGAAAGGGAGTTTCGCTAACCGGGGCATCGCCCCACCGTCGTGCGAAAATAAACTAATTAGCCTTTGGGGACGTCGAGGCATGCCCCTCGACGCCCCAGCGGATTTCAAGTCGTCGATTTTACAGCTAGCTGCTGTTACGTTCGAACCGTTTGTAAACCAGTGACGCGCAATTTGGGATAGCGATTGCGATCGAAATCCGACCCCTCTCGAGAATCCTACGGAAAGAGAATTTCTTTCGCAGTGGTTGGTCTGGCCGATCCAAGTTTCGGCGCGCGTTGTCGCGATGCCTAATCGCTGCGTTGCCGATCGTCGTTGCCATTGGAACGCGCGGCGAGCGAACAGCCGTGAGTTTGCTCTGTACACTCGAGGCCTGAACTTAAAGGCTTAACGACCTGTTTGCCGTTGCAGCTCGGCAGAAACGAATCTTCGGCGTTCGCCCGAGCTAAACCAGCGAATATTCGAGCGGCCTGCCTCGGATCGGTCGCTGAATTTCTGCTGAAAAATTAATCAACGCGGAACATAAATCGCCAGTGATAAACACGTGAAAAACCATGCGCTGATGAGGGGGGGGGGGAGAACGGCAACGGCAACGTTGTTGCCAAACGAATGTAATGAACGGGCAAATACGCGTTTGTTTGCAAGTACCCTACGGCGAGCAAATAACGTTACGCGAAATACGCGGCCCGGTTTCATCCAGGGTCGTCCTTTTATACACACGCGTGAAAAATTTCGCGGAAATTCGCACTGGCGACGCAGAATCGGTGCGCGGAAGAAATCTGGCCGACTCCTGTTAAAAAGTTTCTTTCTTACAAAATTTTCCCCGTGGACCGCGCTATCCAGCCGCCCGTGTTTCCATCTCTTCGCCAGGAATTTGGCAACAGAGTTTGCGAAAAGTTACGGGCGCCGACTGGAGAGAACGGCGAGACCGGTTTTTCTAAAATAAAACGATCCTGCGAAATAGACGCGACGAGTGCCCCGGTCAGTCTTGGAAACTCGAGTCTCCGCGAAAACTCCTTCCGCTTCTGGCTATACGTACAAGTATATCAACGCGCGCCTTGCAACGCGTCTCGTGCCGTTTTTCTCCTATTCTGCTGGCACGTTTCTCAAAGAGAATACCTAATACCAAGGTGGCCTTCGCTTTACGCGTATGTGCGATTCCCGCGATGGAAAAAACGTCGCGCTGTTCAGCAAACCAGCGTCCAAGCAACGACAATACGTATACGACGTTGAATAAATCAACGAATGTTCGCGTATAGAAACTTCTAAAAAATATTCGCTGTCGAAAAATAGAAAAATGCCTACTCGTGCAAAGATCAGCGGGAAACGAAACGTTTTTCGACTCGTAACCAAGCGTTATAGTCACAGGAATGTAACGAAACGGCGCGCAAACAATCGACGCGAAACCATCGTGACGCAAAATCATTTCGCGACAGGGAGCGCGGGTCCGACCGTAGCGAAAAAACAGCATCCAGCCCGCTGTCGTTTCACCCAATGGGGGGTTGTATCGATATATCGAGGCAGCGTCGCTGAAACCTGCTGGTGGCAGAGAGCCAACGATAAGGCCCGCCATCTATAGACCGTAAGAGCCTCCTTTTGTATTAACGACGCTTTCCCGACTGTAATTGAGAGCCTCTGTACTCCGGCCCAACGTCGCCAGGTTATTAAATCCCGGGATATAAATCAGTTAATATTTTCCACGCGCCGCTAGCTCGCACTCTTTTCTTCGCCAGAGAAATGGATTTTCCGCTAAACTTAAATTGCTTAGCGATCGCCGGATGTGAAAGTTTTTTCGAGTCCGTCGATAAAGAGCTTCCGCGTACAACCGACCCGATCAACGTACCATCGACAGGCGACAACTGCCAACGATTTACGACGGTTACGATGGTATTACCTTTTCTCCACGATACTTTTCTTTTTCTTTCCCTTCTTCCGCCGTATTTGAGTTAATCACGATGGTTGGTCGTTTTACGTCATCGTGTACGAGGGACACGCCGAATAAAGTTTGTGGAAAATCATTACTCCACGGATCCTTTTCATCGCGTGTTCCAAGATAGCCGTTGGTGGAATTTTCGACCTCGTTTAAGACCCTTCAACGAACTGAAATCTGCTCGCCAACTTTACTCAGAATTCAATGCTTTTCAATTACAAAGATTTTCCGGTTAACCGTTCCTTAATTAAACATGTAACTATACCGAAACGTTTAAATTACCTTTTGAACCTGGTATACAGGTCAAAACTACTCCAGTTTACTCTGCTTTTTTCAGATCGCCCCTTTCAATTTCGCTGCGCGGAACGTCGGGAAAGGAACTCGAATACGAACGACTATTTCTTTTCTTGCCCCTCGATATCCGCACTACGCACGCGTTCGTTAGGCGTTCGCGACCGTTGCCACGTATGTCTTCTTCCAAATATTCGACGGAAGGATGTAGGAAGCATGTCGGCCTTACACTTTCATGATATGGCGCTTTGTATCGCGAAGCCATCGACAAGAGTTCCGTCGGCGAGTGCCGCCACGAATATATGGGCGGTGTAAAGCAGACCAGTAAACAGCTACATACCGTTTTATACGAAAGTCCCAAAAATGGAGGCGAAAATTACTTTTTTGCGGATTGGAAATATCAACAATAAATTCTTACTTATTATACAACGCAAACCAGAAGAAAAAGAATAAAAACAAAATAACGCATTTGCAATTCGTACGTCGCTTGATGGGTCAATTAATTGGGCATTTTCGTGACGCCGACCTCAAGAATACTTCATCATCTTCTGGAACAGCAGAAAGACTAAACGGCCTTTTACATGTCATTCGGCGAGATGACACAGAAGGAAGTAAAGATCGTGTGGTATGTTGTACACGGAAAATCAAAGGTAGAAGAAGAGAATCGATGTACTATTATGCCACTCGTTTGGTTAAACCGGCCCTGCATACACGCAATTGCTTCGAAAAATACCACACCGTGCAAGTATATGAAAGGAGTCATAAACGTAGCAAAAGTAAGTATCTTTTCCTGGATTTTGACAGAAAAATTCTGTTATATTCAAACAAAGTCCTAGTTTTTATTACGCAAATGTTTTTTCGCATAGAATTAACACCAATGAATAAACGGATAACAGAAGAATTAAACGAAGTGGAACTAGTACAGTGCATAAAAGTACTATTGAAACCAAGCGAAAACATGAAAAGATCGAATTCCGTACCCGGATTACCTATAGAAATCATGTCTATAGAAATCATCTAAAGCACAAAAGATAAAAACAAGAAAAAGGATAGTAACACGGGGAACCAATCATCCTACAAAGAATTAGTACATTAAAATAAAAGATCAAACGCAACGGTGAAAAATTACTAGCGTTGCTGGAAAAGAAAAAGAAGAGCAGAATAACAGAGGAACAACGAGAGTGAATACGAAATTAGAAAAGCTTTCCACAACTTCATAAGAAACTACTGGAAATGTAGAATGGAAAACATATCCAAATAAAAACCCAAAGAACTTTCACCATCGATTAACTGCGTCTTCCGCCCAAAAAACCACAACATAAGTGATATACTCTGACACAACCAGAACGGATACAAATAGGAACTCATGAAAGCCGACATGTACCGTCACACAATTCGACGAAGACAATAAGATAATCATTATCGAAAACCATGAGATACTAAACATACTAACATAGAGAAATAACATTTATTGTCTGGATGGTTATAAAGTATAAGGAGAAAGCTTAGGATATTGGCAAAGACGACTGAATTCCAACTGAAATATTCAGCATATACCGAATGGGAAAAACGGTCAGAGTCTACTTGGGGGTACGTGACTGCTGGGCCGCATGGGCACGCTCCGCGTTACATAGACGAAACCTTGAGTATCTCCAAATAAAGGGCCTAAAAAGGCTAATTTGGGAAGTCATAAACTAATCGTCTATACTAAGAGCACGCATTGAAACAGTCCACACACAAAATAGCCATATAAGAATATATCAAGTAACCAGCATAATCGCACAAACAACGAACAAACTGACGCAACGCATACTAAGTTGACAATCCAGATTTAATTCTATCTGACATTTCCACAAATTAAAATAAGTTAGATCTAACCTTCAAAAATGAACAATAAAAAAAAATTATCGAATTTGGTAACATTGATTTAAAAGAACCTACCTACTATATTTACGCACCTTTCACACATCTACTCCTGCAGCATAATATTTAACAATTGCTTAAATGTCAACTATTTCTCCATTCTGGAAAACAAGAAAGGCAGTAGCATTAAAAAAAGAAGGAAAAGCAACAATGATTCTGTCAGCTATACCGATGAATTAGACTCTTACTCAACATTTATAAAGTATCCGAATCTATGATAAATAACACTATATACCTTGAAAATAACCTAATTCCGGGCACCCAATTTGGCTTCAAATTTAAACATTCAACGATACATGCAATTACAAAATTCATCATATATCTCTTGGGCAAGAGACGAGAGTGATTGCGTCGAAGCGGTGTTCATAGATTTAGAGAGGGCATTCAACACATTCTGGCTGGATTTCTTTCCTTAAGCTCGAAAAAGAGAGCTTCCACACCACGTAATAAAAATAATTTGCAAAACACAAATTAATATAAGCGAATTCAAAACAATTCTGTTCGGGCCGTACATTTCCAAAATATCAGATGCAAAAAGCAATTCCGCCTACACGATATCTACGATACAATAGCAACATATCCATCCCTCACAAAAAAGTCGTTTGCTATTTAGATATACATTCGGATTTCAAATCGAACAAACACACGAATCTACTGCAAACAACTAAATAATAAAGTAAAAATATTCTGCTGCAAACTTCTAATAAAGCTGATCCAGATGTACGGTTGCCCGATTTGATTTAAACAGAAAAGCCAAATTGGTTCAAATGTAAGTGTCTGAGATCATCCTCAATACATATTTAACCATTATATACCATTTATAGGTTTTAGATATTTTTAGTACAGTAATATCGAATAACAAAACTAGTTACTTCAGCAAACGCTCATACCACATTGAGTACACTCGTTCTTGCATTCTTCTCCTGAAGAAAGGAAAAACAATATTGTAGAAAAGTGTCACTTTTGTAGCGACTTAAATTCAATCATTAACTGAAATGTTAAAAATGTAAATCCGACACAAAATATTGTATGGCTACGTCATACCGTCGCGTAACGGTACTTTTGCCAAAACCACATTCCAACTGAAATTCTTTCTTTATTAAGAATATATACGTGTAATATGTATTTTCTCGGGCAATAAATGTTATATATATGTCGGGTTCACATTATGACTAGGGTTAGGGGCGTGAAACGAATCTTCATTTGGATTAGACATTATTGTTATGCAATATTTACTACTGCAAATAGGATTATTACAGCATTTGACAAGTAACCGTGGTAATTAGATACTCGAGAAGCCAATGACAATGATCCTAGGTTCAATAACGAATCCGCGGTCAGCGGGATAACAAAATGCCCTCTTTTTTTCAAAGTCCAAGTTCTACTCAACTTGCTTGTCTACGCTACAAGTATTACTAAAATAACTATTTGTTAAAAAGTAGAATATTCACCGAGCGTAAAGACGCTATGTAACTCGCTGATGTGACCTCACGAGAGAATAACTTTCCGTCGTGATGATGCTGCAGAGGAAACCTATGATGGGGTGTGTCGCAGAACATGAGATCATCGGATTCGCGGAGAGATGCCTTCGTCCGGAAAGTGAGGGAAAGTGACGTTGAGAGAAAGTTGCTAGCAGGAAACATCGTTCGTGAGAAACATAGATTTCCCCTATCTTTTCGTAGTTGGGACAAAAACTGTTTGTCTGTTTGAAGGACCTTAGTTAACTATATCTTGAGATTTATAACGGGTCCTCAGGCTAGCTGAACATGTACTGTGGAGATGAAGAGGATCTGCATGTCGTGATCCACGAACAGCAACGGTTGGAATGTTTACTGTCGAGTGCCACTACAACTATTTTTTTTTTTTGTTGAGGTTATTTGATGTATAAACAGAGAAAGTCGTGAATAAATTGTAAGGTAGATAATATATTTTCATACAGAAGTGTAATTATAAGTAAGAATACAATTTGAACTGGTCCAAATCCGCACGCTAGCAGTGTTACCCTATAACTGAAAACTCCGAAGCCAACGTCGCCTGTCTACTGTTTAAGGTCTGTCTTCGTCGCTGTCTTTTGTCTATACGCTCTCGATGGTTTCAGTACTTGAGAAAACTAAAAAGACCAGATGTAGAGTTTTCCTGGAAGTAATGACCACTTCAACACTTTTTGGCGAGAGCTACACGATTACTCCATACCTTTGTTAGACAAAACGTTGATTCCTTGACCGCGGCTACGTTCGGCGACTGGTTGTCGCCTCGAGCCGAAGCTCATTGTCACATATCTCGAGAAAATACAATCGGATTGAATGACGATAATTGCTTAATTACGGCTATGGTAGAATCTAGGTTACAGTGTTAAGGGATCTTCCCAAAGTTCCAAAGGGAAGGTTCCGGTGTCCTTTCATCTCCGACATATAGAAATATAAATAACACTCGTTCTCGTCCATTTACGGAAGTCAAGCAGCGCTATGGATAGTACTTAGATAGATTACACCAAATAATAGTCATAATTTAGAACATGTTACGTAACAAACAATTTTACGTAACAGCCAGAACAGTTTAAACAAAGTATCTAAAATCAAAGACGACCCATAACAAGAAGCCGTGAACTCCCCCATTTTATTTAATTTATAGCGATGTAAATTGTAGCGCAAATAGCGATAAAAATAAAGAAGCGATAATATTCGCGAATGACCTACTAATATGCGCGAGAGACAATAAAGCTTTAAAATCCGAAAGCCATCTACAACAAATATTCGACAAAATGCATGGCTATTTATGGACAGTAGAAATTAATATAAGCAAGTGAAAGACAATTTTATTTTAGCTGTACACCTCTGAAATATTAGGGACAAAATACGATGTACGCAGATATGTCAAGAAATTTCTCTTATACGACAGCAACAATAACAACCAGCCAATGTTTCGCGCAATGGAAACACGAATTGAAGACTAAGTTGAAAAACACGATTTCAAACTACTTGCTCAGGCTGTTGTTTTAGAATCATCTCGTTATCAGACCAACAGTTGCAGAATAATCACTGAGCAGACGTAAATGAAATTGATAAATAACGAATTCTTTGCAATAATAATACTTAACAATGAACAAAAAGGAGACATTTTGCAAACGGGACCAGTCAATGGACTACTCTTAAAAGATGCAAAAGGTTTCATCTCGATAGCTCGATCCAATCCAGAATAACTGATGAATCTGTATACATAAAAATTGGATTTTTGTAAAAAAAAATAGTTAAATAGTAAAAAAAAACATTTTCCACCTTTTCCAATGTCGATGTCATGAAATGTAAACCTTTTTTCGCATTTCTAGCAACAACTTCTAAGTCAGTACTGTGTACTAAAATAGCATCTAATATATTTGATAATATAATTGATTAGTTTCAATTCCATTCTTTTTAAACAAAAAATGCTATTGGTTATTTCCAATTACTGAGTAAATCGCTTGTCATGAAAAACTGCGCACTACTTGTTTTCCTGCAAAATTCGAAATCCTCAAAACCTTCAATAATTTGTTCATTTCAGTGGAAACTAAAATATCTCTTTATTGACATTTTTTCGTATAGAAGAACAGAGTTCCCGTCAAAATCATTTTTTCGCTACTTTCATTCTTAATGAATCAAACAAATTTCGACATGTACCTAACCAAGTATTAATTACACCGAATCAATGAATGATTATGCCAGGACTTGAAATATTAAACTTGCGAGTATCACGAATTTCTACTCAGAGAAGGTGAAACGTAATATGGCGTTAGAAAAACACTATTCGTCTGCCAGGAAGAGATAACTGCATCGGTATAAACATTAAACTGAAACCACAGATTCTACACGCGTTTGCCTTTTTCAGGCATACATCACTAATGTTACTGAAGATAAATTCTCGCCTACGCTTTCTAATGCTTTACGCTTCACTCACTCTCTCGTTGTCCTTACTTGAATACAAACAAAGAATAGTATTCTTCCCTAATCTTCCAGAAGAACAAAAATGATTTTTAATAGCGATACGTTACAATTTATAATCGTACGTCTATTACAACCTGTTGTTTTTATTTTAAAACAAACAGAAATACATACCTTATCCAAACATCAACGATATTTTATCAACAAGTGACGGTTATTATATCAACTGAAATTTTGTGGTATATTTACTTAACACGCAAAATAACAAGTCATCTGGTGGCACCAATTGATATCTACTTTTATTTTATGCATTTCATAGTAAAAGATCATTCGCATTTGTATATTAACCCAAATATAATATAATCTTAAACCTAAATTTACTAATTGTGGATATTTATTGACAGATAGTAATTTAAAAATTCATATCCATACTCATTCCTATTTTGCACATTTTTTTGTTTTGAGAGGAGAGGAGAATGCAGTTACGCATAACTAGGTACGTTAGCGCGCGCCTGGATTATGCGGGACTTGGCAAGATGATAGCACCTCTACCCACCAAAAAACCCCTCCTCTGTCTCTCTCCTCTATCGGTACAAGAACCAACCCTGGAACCACCTCTCGGCATTACTTCAGGGTTGGTCTTCTTACTGAGTGTACCTCTCATCTTATTATGATCTTCTTCTAGTTAATCCTCTCCTTCTTCTCTCCATGTTCCTCTCCTTATCTTGTCTACCTGATTGAGCTATCATTTTCTTTCGGCAAAGCCCTTGGAATCTAGCCCAGTTCTCCTCGCTATTGACGACCACGTCGATTACGTTATTGGTTGCCAGTATTTCGCCTACGTAATTATCCAACAACGTACTTCCATTGTCCCATCTGGGGCAATTGAACAACGCATGCTCTGCATCTTCACCTTCGACATCACAATCCCAGCATCTTGGGTGTGTCTCTTTCCTAATCGTTCTCTATTAAAAATGCAGGCGTCGTCAATCGCTTTCTGGTCCAATTATCCTCTCTGCAGTAGAGCTACTCTTCCCTTCATCTTTTATTCGATCACTATCGACATCTTCGGAATGTTATTGTTTTTCCGTATTGCTGGGGCTTTGACACATATCGGTGTGGCATAAAGCACCACCGACTCCCGCACTCCGTAATAGTTTCCTAACTGAGTCGATGGGCCCATTGACGTTCGGCAACGATGTCCTAATCGCTCCTATTAGGGTATCAACCATGACACACACCTTTCCTAGATGTAATGAGAATTTTCTATTATTGTCCTATTGCACCCCAAGATACCTAACCTTCTATTTAGTCATCAACAGGTACTTGCCCATATTGACGTCCTTGACCTTGTGATACGATTTCCGGTAAGTAGAATCACCTCCGTCTTGTCTTGAGCTAATTTCAATCCAGTTTCGGTACACCACCAATTCTTCCGCTACTTCAATATCGGGCCTACCACCAATCGTGGGACTCCTCTGAATTTTCCTACTAGGCTTAAAGGGATCACCTTCCTCGTCCCCCCTAATCCTCGGTGCAACCGATATGGTGACGTTGTGACTTATTCTGATGTCCGACACTATCCTTGGGTTTCAATACTAACCGCCAACCTCTTGCTGTTCGCCTTTGCCCCAGTCGCTGCTACTGTACAAGGGGCTGCCTGGGGTTCCACCTCCTAGCCAAAACCGTTCGAATGTATCCAATCATAACCGAAAGAACTCGCCAAGTCGTCAACAAAGAGCCAGTATAATAGAAATAAAACATATATAACGAATAAATAAATAAATAAGTATCTAGGAGCAATACATAGTAATATCCTCATAATTAAATATTATCTTAGAAATTTCTACACAGCTACAATAAACTAAATCTATCAAGCTAAATTTATATAACGCTAAAATAAACTAAATATATCAAGCTAACGCCTGTTAAGCTCAATATAGTAATAAATAAATAAACAATCAGCTAACTAAATAAATAAATAAATGAATAATAACTAAATAATAAATAAACCAACATAGCTAATAATAAATATTAATAATAAATAAGTAAATAAATAAATAATATCAAAACAAATAATAAATAAATAATCAACCGATAGTTAAATAAATAAATAAATAAACGAGTAAAGTAAATAAATAATATATATAAGAAACGCATATACCTGCATTCCCCAACCCACACGACGCCGCGTAACTCAAATAAAGCCTCCACGTACGCAGCACCCTTCATACTCATTTATTCTTATTTATTCACCAAGGAAGTTTGGCTCGAGTGGCAAAATAAATAAAATAAATAAAATAAACGATATATAACTAGAACTCTGGTCGACCCGACTTTATTTCTTCATAATAGGAACTTAAGTCGAGCCGGCCGTACATACCCTAGTGTGCTGCCCGTAAGGTGGCGACGCCACACATCGACGCGACAAACCACCTCGCCTGCGCATCGTTCGGCACCACGCGTACGTCCTGCCACTACCATTACAATAATGGCGTCAAATCTATCCACGTGCGCGTCTCGATATTAAAGAAAATCGCGTATTTCTTGTATCTCACGTTGTCGCGCAATGCGAGTGCTACATCACATCCAGTAATACTCAATAACAATTCTTACCCGCTAGTATAAACTCTACGGCGAATACAATCCTCTCCACGCCACGCAGGTGCTCGCCGAGCCCCTGTTTGCCAGCAGGAGCCCGCGACCCGCTGCCCAATCGGTAAGCGTCCGTCCCCGAGAGTTGGTCCTGGGATATCCCCATTGCATCGAGTGGGCATTGAAGTCCCAGAGGACGAGTACCTTGCGGGGGAGGCATCTTCCGACGCACTCGCCGACCCGTTCCAGGAAGTCCCTGTACGCAGCCAGGTCGATGTTGGGGGAGTCGTATACCGCTACCACCATTACTCCACTTCCGTATGGTCTGGAAGAGCAGATCTTGCGCCCTTCTCGACCTACAGAGATTGCATTGGAGGAGGCGCTTGAACTACTCGGTCACCTCCTATGGCCTCCTCCCGACCATCTGCCGCTGCTGCTTTGGCGGTTCTCCCTGGTGTCCTTTCCGCAGCTGCTGGCTCGCGGATTGGTCTCCTCCTCTTGACTTTCGGGGGGGGGGGGCATTCCGCACCGCCCATCCTGTGATTGGCGGGCGTCCCGAGCGACTCGCACAGGGAGCACTTGGGAGCAGAGGCGGGACAGCCTCTGGCGCGGTGTCCGCTTCCGCCGCAACTGTAACACAGGTGTCCTCGATCCTCGTTGGACACGCATGTTGCGCGTACGTGCCCCACCTCCAGGCACCTGAAGCGCTGCAGGGGCCGCTTCGGGATGGCTCGAATCCTGGCGGTTGACCAGCCCAGGGCTATTTTCCCTGCCTGGGATACTTTCCGGGCTCCTGCCACCGGGCACTTGATCCAGGCAGACCCTAGGCCACCTCTGCCGCCGTTCTCGCCGACCTGAACCTCCGCGCAGCCGCATCCTGCCGCCGAGGCCAGTGCTTTCCGCAGCTCCTCCTTCTTGACCGAGATGTCTATCCCGGTCTCTCGAAGCTCCGCCATCCAGGTAGGCGTGGCGACTCTCGCCGCAGTTGGGTATAGCGCCTCGGCCAGACGCGTCGCCAGCAGCGTCGCCAGCAGCGTCGCCAGCAGCGTCGCCTTTTCCCTGTCCCTGTCTCCAGGGACTCTGATGATGATGGCGCCCGTCATCGCCTTCTTCATCCCCACCTGCTCCACGTCGAGCTCCGAGAGCGGGACCTTCGCTCCGGCTGCCTCGAGGACGTCGGCGTACGACATCCTTGCTCCCTCGTTCAGCGTCAGAGTCACCGCGGATGTTCGCGGTGCGCGAGGGAGCGTGACCGCCTCGGTGCCTGCGACGGTCCTCTGCTTGTTGCGGCGGCGCTCGCTTTCGCCGCGCCTGTCGTCCTGGTCTGGGATTGCTGCTGGCGTACCCTCGTCGGCGGTGCCACGTTCGCCCCTTTCCTCGCTGTCTCTCCTCCAACGGCGACGGCTGTCTTCCTCTGATTTTTGTTCTTCCGTCTCTTCTTCCTCGCCTCTACCACTCTCCACTCCCCACCCTCCTGCTCCCTCGGGAGTGTAACGTCAATTCACATCAGAGACCAGGCCACACACCACGGACAGGATGGCACCCAGATGTCTGCATATCCTTGGCGCGCACCCTCAATAGCCTTAGAGTAATGTTGTCTCATCGAAATTTGTTACTTTTCATCCAAACTCCAAGGTAAATATATTAAATTAATATACACAATGTATCCGGTTGATCTCAGACCACACATATATTTCGAAATTTATTTTTTATTTATGCCAAATTTAAATATATATTATTCGTTTTATATGATTAACAAACCATTCCTTATTCAAATCAACTATATAATATTTTCTCTATTGTTGTGCTTCTTAACTCTTATCATTCTAGTTGAAATTATAAATATTCGATTCAATTGCATTTTGTTCTTAATCGAAGTGCCCCAGGATCATTGGACAATCGACGTGGAGACCGAATACTAGTTTTCTTGCCATTATTTCGCGGTTATGCGTTCGGAATGATGAATACGGCAATAAGTTGCGGTGCAGCTGTGTACATAATGCGAAATTTCGAGATAGAAACGTTACTCAGTTCCGTAGAAAAATACAGAATTACGCATATACCTTTGGTCCCTCCAGTTTTAATTGGTCCTGCGAAGCATCCAATGGTGCCAAATTGCGATTTTAGCAGCGTGAGAGAGATCGTTTCCGGTGCGGCAACGCTTCCGCCGGATGTAAGTTTTTCGTCCAAACTACGTAACGTAATACGTTATAACGTTATTCTATAAAACGTAATACGTTATAACGTTATACGATAAAACGCAATACGTTATAAAATTATATTATATAACGTAACACGTTATAACGTTATACTACCTAACGTAATACGTTATAACGATATACTATAAAACGTAATACGTTATAACGTTACACTATAAAGCATAATATGTTAAAACGTTATACCATATAACGTTATACTATATAACGTAATACGTTATAACGTTATTCTGTGTAACGTCATACGTTATAACGTTATTCTATGTAACGTCATACGTTATAACGTTATTCTATGTAACGTCATACGTTATAAAAATATACTATATAAAATAATACATTATAACGTTATACTATATAAAGTAATACATTATAACGTTATACTATATAAAATAATACATTATAACGTTATACTATATAACGTAATACGTTATTACGTTATACTATATAACGTAATACGTTATAACTTTATACTGTATATCGTAATACGTTATAAAGTTATACTATATAACGTAATACGTTGTAACTTTATACTATAAAACGTAATACGTCATAAAGTTTAAGTATATAACGTTATAGTATATAACACAATACGTTATAACGATATACTATATAACGTAATACGTTATAATGCTACACTGCCTAACGTAATTCGTTATAAAGTTATACTATCTAATGTAATACGTTATAACGTTATACTATACAATGTAATACGTTAGAATGTTATTCCATAAAACGTAATACGTTATAACGTTATACCATATATCGTAATACGTTATAACGTTATTCTATAATATGCAATACGTTATAACATTATACCATATAACGTAATACGTTATAACGTTATACCATATAATGTAATACGTTATAACGTTATTCTATGAAATCCAATACGTTATAACGTTATGCCATATAACGTAAAACGTTAAAGCGTTATTCTATGCAACGTAATACCTTATAAAATTATACTATATAACGCAATACGCTATAACGTTATACCATATACTGTAATACGTTATAACGTTATACTATATAACGTAATACGTTATAACGTTACACTATAAAGCATAATATGTTAAAACGTTATACCATATAACGTTATACTATATAACGTAATACGTTATAACGTTATTCTGTGTAACGTCATACGTTATAACGTTATTCTATGTAACGTCATACGTTATAAAATTATACTATATAAAATAATACATTATAACGTTATACTATATAAAGTAATACATTATAACGTTATACTATATAAAGTAATACATTATAACGTTATACTATATAACGTAATACGTTATTACGTTATACTATATAACGTAATACGTTATAACTTTATACTGTATATCGTAATACGTTATAAAGTTATACTATATAACGTAATACGTTGTAACTTTATACTATAAAACGTAATACGTCATAAAGTTTAAGTATATAACGTTATAGTATATAACATAATACGTTATAACGATATACTATATAACGTAATACGTTATAATGCTACACTGCCTAACGTAATTCGTTATAAAGTTATACTATCTAATGTAATACGTTATAATGTTATAATATACAATGTAATACGTTAGAACGTTATTCCATAAAACGTAATACGTTATAACGTTATACCATATATCGTAATACGTTATAACGTTATTCTATAAAACGTAATAAGTTATAACGTTATACCATATAACGTAATACGTTATAACGTTATACTATATAGCGTAATACGTTATTACGTAATTCTATATAACGTAATACGTTATAAAGTTATTCTATGTAACGTCATACGTTACAACGTTACACTCTATAACGTTATACGTTATAAAATTATACTATATAACGTAACACGTTATAACGTTATACTATATAACGTAATACGTTATAATGCTACACTACCTAACGTAATTCGTTATAACGTTATACTATCTAATGTAATACTTTATAACGTTATAATATACAATGTAATACGATAGAACGTTATTTCATAAAACGTTATACGTTATAACGTTATACCATGCAACGTAATACATTATAACGTTATACTATATAGCGTAATACGTTATGACGTTATTCTATATAACGTAATACGTTATAAAGTTATTCTATGTAACGTCATACGTTATAACGTTACACTATATAATGTAATACGGTATTATGTTATACTATATAACGTTATACCGTTATAACGTTATTCTATAAGATGTAATACGTTATAACGTTATACCATATAACGTAATACTTTATAACATTATTCTATGTAACGTCATACGCTATAACGTTATTCTATGTAACGTCATACGTTATAAAATTATACTATATAAAGTAATACATTATAACGCTATACTATATACAGTAATACATTATAACGTTATTCTCTAAAACGTAATACGTTATAACGTTATACCATATGTCGTAATACGTTATAACGTTATTCTACATGACGTTAAACGTTATAACGTTATGCCATATAATGTTATACGTTATAACGTTATTCTATAAAATGCAATACGTTATAACATTATACCATATAACGTAATACGTTATTACGTTATTCTATATAACGTAATACGTTATAACGTTATACTACCTAACGTAATGCGTTATAGCGTTATACTATATAACGGAATACGTTATAACGTTATTCTATGTAACGTTATAAGTTATAACATTACACTATATAATGTAATACGTTATTACGTTATACTATATAACCTAATACGTAATGACTTTAAACTATATAACGTAATGCGTTATAACGTTATGCAGCGTAACGTCATATGTTATAAGGTTACACTATATAATGTGATACGTTATAACGCTATACTACATAGGCATTAATTGCACGTTATAATGTTGCCCTAACATTAATACGTTATAACGTTATACTACCTAACTGTACGTTATAATGCTACACTTACCTAACGTAATTCGTTATAACGTTATACTATATAACGGAATACGTTAAAGAACG
This sequence comes from Bombus vosnesenskii, assembly GCF_011952255.1. Lineage (NCBI taxonomy): Eukaryota > Metazoa > Arthropoda > Insecta > Hymenoptera > Apidae > Bombus > Bombus vosnesenskii. The sequence goes on from NW_022883109.1 coordinate 28,771, forward strand.
TTGTTCTATGTAACGTTATAAGTTATAACTTGACGCATATAATGTAATACGTTATTACGTTATACTATATAACCTAATACGTAATGACTTTATGCTATATAACATATTAATACGTTATGCGCCCATACTATATAACGTAATGTACACACGTTATAATGCTACGGCCACCTAACGTATTACGTCATAACGTTATACTACCCACAACGTAATACGTTACAACGTTATACTATACAATGTAATACGTTAGGATGTTATTCCATAAAACGTAATACGTTATAACGTTATACCATATATCGTAATACGTTATAACGTTATTCTATAATATGCAATACGTTATAACATTATACCATATAACGTAATACGTTATAACGTTATACCATATAATGTAATACGTTATAACGTTATTCTATGAAATCCAATACGTTATAACGTTATGCCATATAACTTAAAACGTTAAAGCGTTATTCTATACAACGTAATACCTTATAAAATTATACTATATAACGCAATACGCTATAACGTTATACCATATACTGTAATACGTTATAACGTTATACTATACAATGTAATACGTTAGAATGTTATTCCATAAAACGTAATACGTTATAACGTTATACTATATATCGTAATACGTTATAACGATATTCTATAATATGCAATAAGTTATAACATTATACCATATAACGTAATACGTTATAACGTTATACCATATAATGTAATACGTTATAACGTTATTCTATGAAATCCAATACGTTATAACGTTATACCATATAATGTAATACGTTATAACGTTATTCTATGAAATCCAATACGTTATAACATTATACCATATAACGTAAAACGTTAAAGCGTTATTCCATACAACGTAATACCTTATAAAATTATAATATATAACGCAATACGCTATAACGTTATACCACATACTGTAATACGTTATAACGTTATACTATATAACGTCATACGTTATAACGTTACACTATAAAACATAATATGTTATAACGTTATACCATATAACGTTATACTATATAACGTAATACGTTATAACGTTATTCTGTGTAACGTCATACGTTATAACGTTATTCTATGTAACGTCATACGTTATAAAATTATACTATATAAAATAATACATTATAACGTTATACTATATAAAGTAATACATTATAACGTTATACTATATAACGTAATACGTTATTACGTTATACTATATAACGTAATACGTTATAACTTTATACTGGATATCGTAATACGTTATAAAGTTATACTATATAACGTAATACGTTGTAACTTTATACTATAAAACGTAATACGTCATAAAGTTTAAGTATATAACGTTATAGTATATAACATAATACCTTATAACGATATACTACCTAACGTAATACGTTATAACGATATACTATAAAACGTAATACGTTATAACGTTACACCATATAACGTCATACGTTATAACGTTATACTATTTAGCGTAATACGTTATTACGTTATTCTATATAACGTAATAAGTTATAACGTTATACTATATAACGTAATACGATATAACGTAATTCTATAACGTCATACGTTATAACGTTACACTATATAACGTAATACGGTATAACGTTATACTATATAACGTAATACGGTATAACGATATTCTATAAAACGTAATACGTTATGACGTTATACCATATAACGTCATACGTTATAACGTTATACTATATAGCGTAATACGTTATTACGTTATTCTATATAACGTAATACGTTATAAAGTTATTCTATGTAACGTCATACGTTACAACGTTACACTCTATAACGTAATACGTTATAAGATTATACTATATAACGTAACACGTTATAACGTTATACCATATAATGTAATACGTTATAACGTTATTCTATAAAATGCAATACATTATAACGTTCTACCATATAACGTAATCCGTTATAACGTTATTCTATAAAATGTAATACGTTATAACGTTACACCATATAACGTAATACGTTATAACGTTATTCTATGTAACGTCATACGTTATAAAATTCTACTATATAAAGTAATACGTTATAACGTTATACTATATAACGTAATACTGTATAACGTTATACTATATAACGTAATACGTTATAACATTACACTATCAAACTGAATATGTCATAACGTTATACCATATGTCGTAATTCGTTTAAACGTTATTCTATAAAATACAATACGTTATAATGTTATACTCTATAACGTAATACGTTATAACGTTATACCATATAATGTAATACGTTATAACGTTATTCTATAAAATGCAATACATTATAACGTTCTACCATATAACGTAATACAGTATAGCGTTATACTATATAACGTAATACGTTATAACATTACTCTATAAAACTGAATTTGTTATAACGTTATACCATATGTCGTAATTCGTTATAACGTTATTCTATAAAATGCAATACGTTATAATGTTATACCATATAACGTAATACGTTATATCGCTATACCATAAAATGTAATACGTTATAACGTTATACTATATAACGTAATACGTTATAACGATATACTATGTAACGTTACATTATATAATGTAATACGTTATAACGTCATACTATATAACATAATACGTTATTACGTTATTCTATCTAACGTAATACGTCATAAAGTTATACTACAAAACGTAATACGTTATAAAGTTATTCTGCGGAACGTCATGCGTTGTAACGTTACTCTATATAATGTGATACGGTATAAAGTTATACTATATAACGTAATACGTTACTACGTTATTCTGTCTAACGTAATACGTTATAAAGTTATACTATAAAACGTAATACGTTATAAAGTTATTCTGCGGAACGTCATGCGTTATAACGTTACTCTATATAATGTAAAACGGTATAACGTTATACTATATAACATAATACGTTATAACGTTATACTATAAAACGCAATACGTTATTACGTTATTCTATGTAACGTCATACGTTATAAAATTATACTATATAAAGTAATACATTATAACGTTATACTATATAACGTAATACGGTATAACGTTATACTATATAACGTAATACGTTATAACATTACACTATAAAACTGAATATGTTATAACGTTATACCATATGTCGCAATTCGTTATAACGTTATTCTATAAAATGCAATTCGTTATAATGTTATACCACATAACGTAATACGTTATAACGTTATACCATAAAATGTAATACATTATAACGTTATACTATATAACGTAATACGTTATAACGTTATACAATATAGCGTTATACTATATAACATAATGCGTTATAAAGTTATACTATAAAACGTAATACGTTATAAAGTTATACTAAAAACCGTAATACTTTATAACTTTATACCATAAAACGTAATATGTTATAACGTTATTCTATAAAACGTCATACGTTATAAAATTCTACTATATAAAGTAATACGTTATAACGTTATACTATATAACGTAATACTGTATAACGTTATACTATATAACGTAATACTGTATAACGTTATACTATATAACGTAATACGTTATAACATTACACTATCATACTGAATATGTCATAACGTTATACCATATGTCGTAATTCGTTTAAACGTTATTCTATAAAATGCAATACGTTATAATGTTATACTCTATAACGTAATACGTTATAACGTTATATCATATAATGTAATACGTTATAACGTTATTCTATGTAACGTAATACGTTATAAAGTTATTCTATGTAACGTCATACGTTATAACGTTACACTATATATTGTAATACGTTATAACGTTATTCCTTGGAACGTCATACGTTATAACGTGACACTATATAATGAAATACGGTATAACATTATACTATATAACGTAATACGTTAGAACGATATTCTCTAAAACGTAATACGTTATAACGTTATACCATTTGACGTAATACGTTATAACGTTATTCTACAAGACGTTAAACGTTATAAGGTTATGCCATATAATGTAATACGTTATAACGTTATTCTATAAAATGCAATACGTTATAACATTTTACCATATAACGTAATACGTTATAACGTTATACCATATAACGTAAAACGTTAAAGCGTTATTCTATACAACGTTATACGTTATAAAATTATACTATATAACGCAATACGCTATAACGTTATACCATATACTGTAATACGTTATAACGTTATACTATATAACACAATACGTTATAACGTTACACTATAAAACATAATATGTTATAATGTTATACCATATAACGTTATACTATATAACGTAATACGTTATAACGTTATTCTGTGTAACGTCATACGTTATAACGTCACGCTATATAATGTAATACGCTAGTACGTGATACTATATAACGATATACAATATAACGTTAAACTCTATAACGTAATACGTTATAACGTAATACCATATAACGTAATACTTTATAACGTTATTCTATGTAACGTCATGCGTTATAACGTTATTCTATGTAACGTTATACGTTATAACGTTACACTATATAACGTGATACGATATAACGTTATACTATATAACGTCATACGTTATAACGTTACACTATATAACGTAACTCGTTATAACGTTATACTATATAACGTAATACGTTATTACGTTATACTATATAACGTAATAAGTTATAACATTGTAGTATCGTGGACGAAAGGCCTAAGAAATATCGGGCGAACTATAAACAATGTCGCCAGAAAGTCGAAGCACCGACAGGCCCAACAATGTATCGTCGGTCTTTCGGTCGAATAGGTTACGCAAAAAAAGGCCTACGTGACTTTGACTACGAGCGGTTGCGGAGCACGTGCGTGGTGCGCTAAGAAAAAGACAAAGGAACGATGAGTCAGTCGAAAAACAGAGTGTGATTAGAAAAGCAGAGTGCGAGCCGAGGAGCCGAGTGCGAGTTGAGCGGAGACAGAGGTTGCGAGTGGCGTTGCCGAGAGAGTGTGGTTTGCGCTGTTTTCTGTGCGTTTGGCGTGAATAGTTCAGGTTGAACAACAATCGTCTTTTTCTGTCTGATTAACATCTCTATTGTCCACTCTTTGTAAACACATTATATCACGATATTACATTTTTGGGGGGCTCAGCCAGGATTGGACAAGACAGAAAACGAAACGGTTTAACAGAGCTATTCGAGCTAGTTGTGAATTTACCGGTACGCGGTGCGGTAAAAGACGATATCGTTGACTGTTTAAGTTCGTGTAGTGTAAAAAATGGCAAACGTCGGGGACGAACGATTGTCGGGTGAAGAGGGTTCGACGCTGGAGGAGCTGAGGAGTAAGCTCGCGCGAATGAACCTCCCTATATCGGGTGCGAGGTCAGTGCTGATTGCAAGACTGAATCGGGCGTGTAGGGCTGGACAATCGTATCGTAAGGGATCGACGGGCGGTGAAGAGCTAACCGGTCAACGAGATCTAGGAAACGTACAGAGAGCTGAGCGTGATTGTAACGAAGATGAAGATGTTGAGAAAATGAATACGAAGGAGTTGAAGGAGCGCCTCGCTAGTTTGGGTTTAAAAACGACGGGAAGAAAAGTAGAATTACGCGCACGGCTACAAGCGGCCATGGATAGTAACGACATATCGTCGGAAGAAGAAAGCGACGACGAAAGTGAGGATGAAGATGACAAGAAAAACGCAAGAGGATACAAAAGAGATGCGCGAAGGGTGTATCAGGACCGCGATGAATATTGTCGAAGGGCATGCGTTGGTTCGACACTGAGTTTTAGAGACGTCGAAGATGCATTAGAGTCGTTTAGTGGCGACAAAGGTGAAAATGTCGAACGATGGTTCGAGTCGTTCGAGGAAGTCGCTGATACGTGCATGTGGTCGGATGGGCAGAAGGCAGTCTACGCCAGGAAGCTGCTGAAGGGATCAGCGAAAATATTTGCGAGATTCGAGTGTCATGCCAGGACTTGGCATGAGTTGAAGAGGGGGCTAGTGAAAGAATTTTCGGGGAAAGTCAACAGTAGGCAAGTTCATCAGAAACTTGAAGAAACGAAAAAGGAGAGTGATGAAGCATGTTTGGCTTACATGTACCGTATGCTCGAAATAGCTAGCCATGTGGACATGGAGGAGGAAGCAAAGGTGGAATACATAGTGGATGGAATAATAGACGACGAGAACAATAAGGCTGTATTGTACGGCGCTACGTCAATCAAAGAGTTGAGGAAGAGGTTAGTGATGTACGAAGAGCAGAAGAGTCGCAGAGCAAAGTCGATTGTGAAGCCGGCTAAAACCCAGAAGAACGGGAAGCCCAGTCAATCTGTAGATGTAATGAAGAAAAGAAGATGCTTCATTTGCGGTAGTGAGGATCATCTAAGTGTTAAATGTCCGGAGAGGGGAGAAGGTGTTAGGTGTTCCGAGTGCAGCGGATTTGGACATATTGCAGCGAGGTGTACGGCACGACCGAAAGAGACTTGCGTAGTGTCAAGATCCGAAAAAGGGAAGTATGTGAAAGAAGTGGCGATAGATGACTGTAGGTTTGTGGCATTAGTGGATACGGGTAGTGATCTCACGTTCATCCGGTCAGACGAGTATGCGAGGTTAGGGTCACCACCGCTAGGTAAATGCAAGTTTAAGTTCGACGGTTTTGGTTCCGCTGGCATTGAGACCTGGGGTGAATTCACTAAGGTAATGACGGTTGACGGGTGTAAACTGCCAATCACTTTGCACGTTGTTTCAAACAAAATATTGATGAAGCACGGCTTGTTGTTAGGCACTGATTTTCTGGATCAGGTAGAGTTACGGGTTAAACGGGGCGAAGTGACTTTCTTGCGGCTTGACGAACAGACTAACAAAGACGTGTCGGATGTGTTTAGAATTAACGTAGTAGAACAGACTGACGAAACAGACCTAACACACGTACAGGAACCGCATTATCGTGAAGCGATTCGAGATATCGTTAGGGGTATAGGCCGGAGAAGAAGCGAGACGTCGGAATAACCGCAAAAATAGTTTTGGAAAGCGACAAGCCGGTAGCGCGAAGACCGCGAAGACTGGCGCCGTCGGAAAGAAAGGAAGTAGATGATCTGATGGAAGCGTGGACAAACGAGGGTGTCATCAAATCGTCAGACTCGGAGTATGCGAGTCCGATAGGTGTAGTTAGAAAGAAAGATTTGTGTGTGCGTGCGGCTAGATGGGCCTTGTTACTAGGCGAGTTTAAGTATCAGGTGTCTCATCGGCCGGGGAAAAGTATGCAGCATGTAGATGCTTCGAGTAGGAACCCCCTGCCGAGCACTATGTATGTAACGGAGAGTGAAGACGGGCTGATTGCACGGTTGAGAAGGGCACAGAACAAGGACATTGAAGTCCGTAGGATTTTGGACGCCGCAACGTGCAGTCAGGCCGATGGGCAGGTAGTAAGAAACAATATTTTGTATAAGGAGTGTAAGGACGATGTGCTAATAGTAGTATCGAAGGCGATGCGGGCTCAAGTAGTCAGGCAAGCGCACGAGCGTGGGCATTTCGAGGTTACCAAAACAGAAGCTATGGTCAAGAAGGACTTCTGGTTCAAGGGGTTACGCGAAAAGGTCGAACACGTGGTATCCAACTGCCTTGACTGTAGCCTAACCGAACGAAACATAGGTAAGCTAGAAGGGAACCTGCGAAATTACAAGAAAAGAAGAAAGCGTGCGAAGCAGTACCGAAGGAAGGACCCGCACACACCTAGATTTCATGAAGCCCTGGGTCCTAAACGCCGAAAGTGACGCATCTGATGACAGCGAGATAGAAGGCAACATCTGAGGGCAGATGTTATTGCAGGATGGCCGAGTGTAGTATCGTGGACGAAAGGCCTAAGAAATATCGGGCGAACTATAAACAATGTCGCCAGAAAGTCGAAGCACCGACAGGCCCAACAATGTATCGTCGGTCTTTCGGTCGAATAGGTTACGCAAAAAAAGGCCTACGTGACTTTGACTACGAGCGGTTGCGGAGCACGTGCGCGGTGGGGCTAAGAAAAAGACAAAGGAACGATGAGTCAGTCGAAAAACAGAGTGTGATTAGAAAAGCAGAGTGCGAGTCGAAAAGCAGAGTGCGAGTCGAGGAGCCGTGTGCGAGTTGAGCGGAGACAGACGTAGCGAGTGGCGTTGCCGAGAGAGTGTGGATTGCGCTGTTTTCTGTGCGTTTGGCGTGAATAGTTCAGATTGAACAACAATCGTCTTTTTCTGTCTGATTAACATCTCTATTGTCCACTCTTTGTAAATACATTATATCACGATATTACAACATTATACTATAAAACGTAATACGTTATAAAGTTATACTATATAACATAATACGTTATAACTTTATACTATAAAACGTAATACGTTATAACGTTATTCTATGTAACGTCATACGTTATAAAGTTATACTATATAAAGTAATACATTATAACGTTGTACTATATAACGTAAAACGGTATAACGTTATACTATATAACGTAATACGTTATAACATTACACTATCAAACTGAATATGTTATAACGTTATACCATATGTCGTAATTCGTTTAAACGTTATTCTATAAAATGCAATACTTTATAATGTTATGCTCTATAACGTAATACGTTATAACGTTATACCATATAACGTAATACGTTATAACGTTATTCTATGTAACGTCATACGTTATAAAATTATACTATATAAAGTAATACATTATAACATTATACTATATAACGTAATACGTTATAACGTTATACCATATAATGTAATACGCTATAACGTTATTCTATGAAATGCAATACGTTATAACGTTATTCTATGTAACGTCATACGTTATAACGTTACTCTATATAATGTAATAATAACGTGATACGATATAACATTATACTATATAACATCATACGTTATAACGTTACACAATATATCGTAACTCGTTATAACGTTATACTATATAACGTAATACGTTATAACTTTATACTATAAAACGTAATACGTTATAACGTTATTCTATAAAACGGAATACGTCATAACGTTATACCATATAACGTAATACGTTATAATGTTATACTATATAACGTCATACGTTATAACGTTACACTATATAATGTAATATGTCATTACGTTATACTATAAAACGTAATACGTTATTACGTTATACTGTATAACGTAATACGTTATAACTCTATACTATAAAACGTAATACGTTATAACGTTATTCTATAAAACGTCATACGTTATAACGTTATTCTGTCGAACGTCATGCGTTATACCGTTACTCTATATAATGTAATATGATATAACGTTATACTATATAACGTAATACGGTATAACGTTATACCATATAACGTAATACATTATAACGTTATTCTATAAAACGGAATACGTCATAACGTTATACTATATAACGTGATACGATATAACGTTATACTATATAACGTCATACGTTATAACGTTACACTATATAATGTAATATGTCATTACGTTATACTATAAAACGTAATACGTTATAACGTCATACCATATAACGTTATACTATATAATGTAATACGTTATTAGGTTACACTATATAACGTTATATGTTATTACGTTATACTATAAAACGTAGTACGTTATAACGTTATTCTATAAAACGGAATACGTCATAACGTTATACCATATAACGTAATACGTCATAACGTTATACCATATAACGTAATACGTCATAACGTTATACCATATAACGTAATACGTTATAATGTTATACTACATAACGCAATACGTTATTACGTTATTCTATGTAACGTAATACGTTATAACGTTATTCTGCGGAACGTCATGCGTTATAACATTACTCTATATAATGTAATACGATATAACGTTATATTATATAACGTAATACGGTATAACGTTATACCATATAACGTAATACGTTATAACGTTATACCATATAACGTAATACGTTATAACGTTATACTATATAACATAATACGTTATTACGTTATTACGTTATCCCATAGAACGTAATACGTTATAACGTTATTCTGCGGAACGTCATGCGTTATAACGTTATTCTATATAAGGTAAATCGGTATAACGTTATACTATATAACGTAATACGTTATTACGTTATTCTATCTAACGTAATACGTTATAAAATTATACTTGTCGGAGATAAGGTGACACCGGTGCCTTCCCTCTGAAACCTCGGGAAGATCCATAGAAACATTGTAATTAAAATCTACAGTTGTAACTAAACGATTTGCCGTCATTCTAACCAATTGTATTTGTTTAAGTCTTGTGACAATGAGCTTGGGCTCAAGGCGACAATTAGTCGCCGAACGTGGCCGCGGTCAACGGGACGAACTCTCCATCTAACAAAGGCATTAAGTAACCCTATAGCTCTCCTTAAAAGAAAGATTTGTAGCGGCACGTGGCAGTAAACGTTCCAACGGTTTCTATCCCGTAGCTCGCCGCACGTAGATCCTATTCTCCGGGCAGGATGTTTACCAGACGCCGACGCGTCTCCGCAGTACGTGATCGGCTAGCCCGAGGACCGTTATAAATACTAATATCTAGGTACCTGAAATCCTTAAACAGATAAACAATCTTTGTCCTAGTTACAGGAAGACAGGAGAGACCTATTTTTCCACGAACGACGTCTCCCACTAGCAACCTTCCCTCGAGGGCGGCTAGCATCCTTTTCTAACTACCGATATGGAGATTGGCCAATTAGCAGCAACGTCAATTTCCCTTACTTTCCGAACGTAGGATATCCCCGACGAATCCGATGATCTCGTGTCCTTAGACACGCCCCATCATAGTTTTCCTCTGAGGTATCACCGGGACGGAAAGTCATTCTCTCTTGCGATTTTATCGACAAAAAGATTAACGCCTTACGGTCAGTGAATATTAACAAAGAATCCGACTTAGATTTTGCGAGTGCGTACGACTACCATCCCGTTGTCCGCGGATTCGTTATCGAACCTAAGGCCATTGTCACTAGCGTCGCGAGTGTGTGATCATTGTGAGTTTGTGTCAACTCTGTAACATTTTTGCGTGTGTCAATAAAAGTAACTTCAGTGTAAGAAAATGGATAGCTTCAGTGAAGAATCCTTACCTGTCCCAAGCCCCCGCCACGAGGACGACTCGGGCCCAGATTCGGACATTGACTCAACATATATATTACAATTATTTTATTTAATTACATATAAAATTTATATAAATTTATTTGAAGATTATTAATAATTTTTTTTATTTGATAAATTTTATAAATTTTTTAAATTTTAATATATTTTATAAGTTTCTATATTTTAAATTTTAATGTTTTAGTAAAAATTTATTTATTTATATATATATAAATATATAATATAAATGAAATAATTTAATGATTAGTAATTTAATTAGAATAATGTTAATAAATTTAATTTATAAATATTTTAAAAATATTTAATATTATTTTAATTAAATTTTTTATATATTAATATAAATATATAATTATAAAATTTTGAATTTATTTTAGACTGATGAAAATTGGTCACCTTACGATCGCGTTGGTTTATTTATGCTGGTCGAGGGGATACCGGTAAATTTCCATTCGCCTTTGTTAGACGGTTGCATGAAGCGGCGACATTGTTTTTGCCCGAAGTTTACTTATTATTATTACAGTATGTCCTAACGTTGTTGATACTCCGAGGCAAGATCACACGTGGCTCGATTTGTCCCTCAGCTCGTGTGTCGCTACAATATTATATAAATTTTTATGTATGGGATGCGGAACAAATTAAACGGGTCTGAAAAAAGCAAATTCTTGAACTAAAACAGCAACAATTATTAGTAGCAAAAATATCGAAAGTAATAAGAAGAAGTTGTAAAATACACGATTTCTTAAAAAATGTTGCAGATTATGACAAAAAGAAAAGCACTGGTCGGTCGTCATCGTTATCCGATCGTGATAAGCGAGCAATTTTGCGTGTAGCAAGTACCAGTACTATTTTCAGACGAAAAATAATCAACTTGGATGATCCTGATGGGATTATTTTCATGACATAAGAAAAGAGACAATGTCGGCAATTCGAAGACAAATAGGAGGAGGCAGCGTGATGGTTTGGGCCGGCATCAGTTATTTCGGCAAGACATGTATCAAGTTCATCGATGGGAGAATGAATAGTGTCCGGTACATAAATTTATTCAACGAACAAATAAATAATCATGCAGAACGCGTTTCTGGACCTGATTACATCTTTCAACAAGATAATGCACCTGTACACACATCAGGATTGGTCCAATCATACTTTAATGCAAATATATATCTGTTTTGCCGTGGCTAGCACGCTCCCCGGGCCTTAATGTTATTAAAAATTGCTGGGCAGAACTTGTTCACGGCGTATACGCGAATGGAAAGCAGTGTCAACACGTACAAGAATTAAAAAATGCAATTGTACGCGAATGGGATACATTGAGTCAAAATTATATTCAGAAACTACATAAATCGATAGCAAATCGTACAATAGAAGTAATAGAAAATAAAGGGGATGTACTCATTTTTTTTTGTTACACACTAAATCTCATAATATTTTTAATTATTTTCAACAAACCGCATATCCTGAGCTCATAATGTTTTGATACTATACGTTACAGACGAAAAACGTTACATGCGTCATTGAGAATTGAAGATAGCTCACATGGGCTATCTCTTTCATGGGCATGATCGCATTCAAAGATCATGGTTTATATAAAATAAGTAGTTACATTGAAAGGCAAGAATCGCACGCTAAAAATGTGGGAAAAATGACAAATAAGGAAAAATTCCACAGGATCTTAGGGCATGTAAACTTTAATTATTTAGATAAAATGTGTAAAAAAAAATTAGTTGAGGGAATGCCAGAAAATTTTGAGTAAGTACAATTAAAATGTGGCACACGTGTCCAAAATAAAATGCACAATTTACCGTTCCAAAATAACCGTAGTAGAGCACGCGAGATTTTAGAATTAGTACATACCGATTTAAATGGACCTCATAAAAATACCGGGTTTGATGGATCTAAATATTTCTTAACATTTATAGACGATTACAGTAAGTGCGCATTGATTTATACTTTGAAATCAAAAGATGAAGTTTACATTTGTTTCCTTGATTATACCAACAAAATGGAAAATCTTACTGGTAAGAAGATAAAGAGATTAAGATGCGATAATGGAAAAGAATATATGAACAAAAACATGTACAATCTAACTAGGTCAAAGGAAATTGTCGTGGAACCATGCCCACCTTATGTTCACGAATTAAATGGAACAGCTGAGCGCTACAATAGAACAATTATGAATTCCGCTAGATGCTTATTACATGATTCAAAGCTGAATATTAAATATTCAGGAAATAGTTAGAGCCGCGGCGTACTTAAAAATAGGACCATTACGAACACATATGAAAATAAAACACC
>NW_022883110.1:0-17513 GCF_011952255.1 Bombus vosnesenskii
AAACTCCACGATGACCGCCCGACGCGTATGACAGAGGTGCCCCAGGATTCTCTAATGAATTAACTTCAGTTGCACCCCCTTCACTCGTTCTCTAGTTCTAGCCAGTCCTAATATTTCCTGACTATTGAATTGGCGTTAGGAGGGGCCATTACCCCTAGCGCTGTCTCTCCTTATTGATATTCACCGGAGGCTTGTCTTGTGTGCTTCGACAACTCGCATACAACCCGGTGGTACAAGCTATGAAAAAACTTCCCCGGACATGAGAAAACACATTTGCCCAGATAACGTACGAAAGGTATTAGAGCCCACCAAATAAGATTTGCTACAATTTGCTGTAGTACGTCACAACAAGCCTATGAGTTTCGCGCGTCAGACGATTTTCGAATTAGTTGATGCTTGGATGTTCAAGATACGGAAGCGCGGAGAGATGATACGTTTATGTACAACTTGATCATGGTGCAACCCATTCGTCAGCCAGAAAACTTCATGCACGATTTTCTAAAAAGAAACACATTTCCCCCCTTCCCTATGCCGTACCAATCCTCTCTCGTCGCTCCTTATCTCATACACAGACAGGCCAAATAATGTTGCCGATGACCGCCAACAGCCTGGGTTCATGTACGGGTCTCTTGCCTGCGACAGAAATTTGTTATGTGTAGTATGCGGGGCAGAAAAGCACTTTTGCCATTAATATGAACTAGAAGATTGCAGAAAAATTGTAAACATTTTCCAAATTTTATTAATTTCATTTCATTTCTTAAAGTCTACAAAACTGTTAATCAACATTAAGCAAATATACAAAATCTTGACGTACAGAATAATGGAGCGAATATTAGAAACGATACTACTAAATCTACAAGCTAAAATGTACTATACAAATTTTCTTTAAACTATAAGACATGCAAAGTATATATTTCTGAAAATAAAAAATATCGGATCAAACACTCTTCGAACATACTTCGAACGCTCATTATTACGTATATTACCAAACCAATGCATACAATATAATATATAAACTAAGCCAACGAAAGGCGCAGAGACTGGAGAACATGGGGTCCCCGAGCGTGCAGTACGCTTCAGCATCGTTGCGAACACCAACTCCCTCCGCTTGTCCCAATGCCATCTCGAACGGTGAGACTGCAAACAGAAAATATCCATATATACATCAAGATAGTAATGCAATTTCTATTCTTGCAGCACCGACGTAATACACGGTGCTCCGTAATCGCTCGAGATTCCATATAGTTGTTGAAATCTCTACGCATTAGGTAGATAAAACGTTGCGAGAAATCCTCTTGTCACAGTTAGGTCTTCCAAACCTGATCGCTTGCATTTTTCCCGCTACTTCAGCGTTGTAACGTTACTTTTATTTCTGCCAACTTAGGCACGACATCGTCTAAACCGCCCAATTCAGGACACGATGGCTCCTCCCGGGGATTCTGTTGAGACGATCCCGAATTTTCCGTGTCCTCACCATTGTAGAGCTCATAATTTGTATAATATACCTTCTTCTTCAAGCATTGTTTTTTATATTTCTGCCATTTTGAAGCTGCTGATAATCGCCGGATGCGTAAATCATTTTTAGCTTTGGAAAGAGCGCACGTCAGCATTGCTTCAATCCGTAAATCGCGTCTGCGCTTTCGGCGACACTTTGATCTTTTGCGGCGAACTTCGTCAATCCAAGTTAGTAACCGTTCAGTTTCTGGCTTGTCGGCGTTAGTTTTCGAAAGTCCCTTCTTTGTCCTCGCCATGCTTTCTCAATTATTTCACCTACTTATTGAGTAAGTAAAAAGTATACCAACCCTGTATCCGGCTCCTGTTTGTTGTAGAACAATACAGAAGAGATTCACACAACTGCACACAAAGGATTTGAAACCACCGGAGCAAAACACCCTCCTCACAGCACAGTCGTAAGATGACTAAGGGAAGTCTACGCTGCGCGTCTGAAGTCCGCTGTCTATACCCCCTCCTCTGTCTTTATGACGTAGTCTTACGCGCGAAAATGGAAACTAGTTCCGTGTAAAATCTTACGTTGGCCTTACATTCTCAGAAATTTTGAAAAATTCTTTAATCCAATTAATTTTTAAATATATGTGCGACAATTTTAATGCTAAATTTTATATATTTTGTACATTATATTAAAATTCTTCATTTACAGGAAATAATCAATAGCGTATGAAGGTGTACTGCACGTATTATTTGGCACGTACATTAACGTTGATGCAAGAATAATTATTCCAATGATTTTAAGTTACACACATAATAGATAAAGTAGGCTGTAGACTATGAAATTCGTATGAAATAAGCAGAGAATAGTAACTAAATAAATGTATATGTATATGGAACATAAATCTTGTAAAAATAATATACTAAATTACGTTCAAATCAAATATATCAACAAGATCTGTTGACTTCTAATTATTTTTTTGAAGCACTAGTATCAAATAAAATTGCGTCATATAAAAATGTCATCCCGAAACACAGTTTAACGTGATACAATTGTATTACTTTAATTTAAGCAGAAAATATCTAATCATATTTAACAATTTTGAAAAACATACCTCTACTAAACTATCATTATCTTTTCCTATACCATCGGCAAGGCCCTGAACAGCAAGCAGTTCAGCGGTTGTTAAATAACTAGCCAATTGTTCTCGAACTACATTTACTTCTCCCTGATACATAAAATCAACCAATGCAGCCAAATCATCGAATTTTACATTATTATTATATATTACAACAGGATGCTGACATGGATTATCGTAAAATAGAATAAGTATCATTTACAAAATATATGTTAACAGTAAGAAATTATTAAATTCTTAATTTCACTTTACCTTAAATAAATCTCTAAAATATGTACTACATGCAGATAATAGCAGTTTGTCTGCTCTTATTCCTTTTTCCTTCGCAGCTTAAATTTACATCAACGAGATCTTCTTCGGTTCTCAGCGTATCAAAAGCACAAGTAATATGTTTTAAGTAATTATTCCACCTAAGAGAAAACTGTTGAATCCGTAAAACAATTATATTAAATTTGCAATTTTCAATCTGAAAAACATTTGACTTCAATGAGTATATTTTGATTTTTACCTGCCGGAAAACTGATGGAACAAAAATTTGTTACAACTATCATGTACTTATGTAATTAAAACAAGACAAAGCTTTTATAAATATAAAAATTGTCATAAAAATTTTGACGCAACGCATTTGAACATTTTATGACTCATTGTATTAACACCACATTATTTCTTTTTTTGTGAGTGTAATAAAAGCAATAATATTTAAAAAATACATACTTGTTTAGATGCCTTTCGCAATATGACTTTCTCATAGAGCAGGTGGCTTATTACAAAATTCACGTCATAAATGTAATTTTCTTCAACTTCCAAAGCAAAAGTTATAAGTGTCCACCCAGGAATACCCAACATTTTGAAACACTTAAATAATACAAATTTCATATTTGGGTATTACATATTTCTAACGATTGAACACTACCATGCTTACCATGCTTTCATTAGCATGCTTAAAATGACTATATATTGAAATTATTTGTATGGTATGCCCATTTCCTTATCACCCTTTATTTTTCTTTCTCCTTCTGCAGAAGAGTTGAGACTATTTGTATCCTCCCTATATTTGTCTATTATACATCCTACATACTTTCACAAATAACAAAAAATAGCAAGGTCAGATATAGCTTCAGTGTATACGGTCATCACAATGAAATGTGAATTACCTTCTGCAGATCTAAAATATTAAACGTGAAACGATGATCTTAATTTGGAATAGATTATAGATACACAATCTGTTCGTTTTTTCCTTTCTTAGCAATGATCTGTTCCATTGTCAAACAAGTATTTCCGTCAGTAGCCGGATGAAATGCAAATTTATATTGTATTATGCTTATCATTATACTGCAAGTACTTTGAATCACTGAAATTGCAGAACCATTTCCTGTTATTGAATGCAAAACATACAGCACGAACACGTTTTCCATTATCAAAAAACACCATACAAATGTCTCATCCATTGTATTAAAGTGATAAGAGATAGACACAGCACCAAGCCTGCAGCTTATAATACAACAAGTTGCACCAGTTTCTCAATTTTCCCCAATTATATTCAATGTTTACAATAATTATTCTTCATATAAAATTGTTACCTTTATCCAATGCATACCACCTCTCTCCCCCTCTTTAAAAATATGACCTTTTTCAACTTAATGTCTCCCAAAAACGTATTTAGCAGAAAGGATTCGACATCTATAACGATCCAATTAGAAACCTTTTCTAGAGACCATTAGAAACGCGTTCTCTATCCAATCCTGGCTGAAACATAATTACTCGCACCCCCAGTAACCCACCTCTAAGTCATTCCAATCAACGTACCATGCAAACACGAATCCAACGCGTTCCAGGAATACAAACAACTGCCTGTAGCTGTTTAGCTGTACGCGACGAGTATAATTATTTCGGGTACTCCTCCAGTACAAAACAGACACCCAAACGACATTATTTCAACACAAAAATATTTAAAACAATAGTTATAAAAGCATGATACTTAATACCGCGCTTGACATCAGGTATAATAAAAATAAATTTCTTCAAAAAAATTTCAAGTTAAATCTTAAGCTTTTGTAATTATATCAAACTTGTTCAATTGACAATGAGCAATTTCCATCGTGTTTTGACAACTGACTCATCGTTGATGTATTTCCTCGGAATTGAAAAAGGAATGTGCATAATTTTGTCCTCCGTCAACACTCAAAATATTATCTGCATGCTATACTCAGGGATTCAATTTTATATTACGTTGCCTCATGTTCCATCACTGCTTTCCTACTATCAGTCACTTGAACGGTAATATAAACCAGTCTTCTATTTCCTATACTATTCTGCATACCATTTATCAGGAACAATACATTTTATTTGTTAATCTAATTAGATGCGAAGTTCCTCATTTGTCCTAATATCAATCAATGAATAAGTGAATTGAAATCTGTGAAAATAATGTAAAATCGGAAAATAAGGATAGAAATCTTTTCCCGATTACTTACAATTTATTAATATTAAATTGAATATACAAATATAAATTGGACAGGAAACGATATTTATTTAACGGAAACTAAATGCAATACTCGCATCTATATCAAATAACTTTACAGTTATTTTACCACTCTCGTCACAACGAATCTAACACACACACACACTCTCTCTCTCTCTCTCTAACAACTCTATCAATTCTCACGACTCTACTCTTCGACGACTCGATACCTCTAACGACTCTACTCTTCGACGACTCAATTAGCTCTGATTCTCGCAACACGCACACTTTTCGATTCGCCTTGCGTAGCGAAACCGTCCTTCTTCTAACGTTGTCTATTGTTTCCCTCATACCTATGTAAGAACTACCAACTACGTGCCTTTAGTCACGTAGGCACTCTTAAATGTAAACGAAGCACAGAAACACGACGTACACGGTTTTTCTATTTTCAACTGATTTCTAATTCGAATTACTTTACGATATTACAATAAGTATCTAGTAATACGACTTCCGAACCGACGTAATTATTGCAATGATTGTTAAATTTCAAAACAATTTCCTATCCATGTTAAACATATTACGTATATGTGCATGTCTAGTATTTCGATTAGTTGCTCTACTTGCGGTAGTTCGCCATTCTGGATCATCTAGACTCAACAAAGATGCATTCAATTTACTCCATACCTTAAAAAGCTCTGTAGCGGCACAAGAGTTAGAATTTGCTTCAAACCAAGTTGTTGTTTTGCTTCGGAATATTTAGAGGTATTGTAAGGAATTATGAACTCCGGCAAAATAATGGCGCCGCTACATGTAACCGTAAAACAAGACGAATTTGTATCTTTTGACCTTCTTCTGACGATTATGAATAAACGAACGTGAGCGCAAACGATTCAGTATAAACTGTGACTAAACGTCTGTATAAATATCGTTTCGCGACAAGATCTGTTTTAAATACACTAACGAGTACACATTTTGGTAGTCTCATTATTCGATCCCCTACAGCTCTTATTAAGGAAGATAGAGGCCTGTGACAGTATTCAGCTTGGTAAACTTTGAACAGAGCATATTGATAAGCCAGAGTAACTAACATACAACCTTTTTTTTCTTTTTTTTTACGTGGAGAAATCCTCATGGACACTCCGCTGTTGCAGTAATTGCGTAACAGCAGAGTAGTGTCGGACTCTTACCGACTAAAACTCCACGATGACCGCCCGACGCGTATGACAGAGGTGCTCCAGGATTCTCTAATGAATTAACTTCAGTTGCACCCCCTTCACTCGTTCTCTAGTTCTAGCCAGTCCTAATATTTCCTGACTATTGAATTGGCGTTAGGAGGGGCCATTACCCCTAGCGCTGTCTCTCCTTATTGATATTCACCGGAGGCTTGTCTTGTGTGCTTCGACAACTCGCATACAACCTGGTGGTACAAGCTATGAAAAAACTTCCCCGGACATGAGAAAACACATTTGCCCAGATAACGTACGAAAGGTATTAGAGCCCACCAAATAAGATTTGCTACAATTTGCTGTAGTACGTCACAATAAGCCTATGAGTTTCGCGCGTCAGACGATTTTCGAATTAGTTGATGCTTGGATGTTCAAGATACGGAAGCGCGGAGAGATGATACGTTTATGTACAACTTGATCATGGTGCAACCCATTCGTCAGCCAGAAAACTTCATGCACGATTTTCTAAAAAGAAACACATTTCCCCCCTTCCTTATGCCGTACCAATCCTCTCTCGTCGCTCCTTATCTCATACACAGACAGGCCAAATAATGTTGCCGATGACCGCCAACAGCCTGGGTTCATGTACGGGTCTCTTGCCTGCGACAGAAATTTGTTATGTGTAGTATGCGGGGCAGAAAAGCACTTTTGCCATTAATATGAACTAGAAGATTGCAGAAAAATTGTAAACATTTTCCAAATTTTATTAATTTCATTTCATTTCTTAAAGTCTACAAAACTGTTAATCAACATTAAGCAAATATACAAAATCTTGACGTACAGAATAATGGAGCGAATATTAGAAACGATACTACTAAATCTACAAGCTAAAATGTACTATACAAATTTTCTTTAAACTATAAGACATGCAAAGTATATATTTCTGAAAATAAAAAATATCGGATCAAACACTCTTCGAACATACTTCGAACGCTCATTATTACGTATATTACCAAACCAATGCATACAATATAATATATAAACTAAGCCAACGAAAGGCGCAGAGACTGGAGAACATGGGGTCCCCGAGCGTGCAGTACGCTTCAGCATCGTTGCGAACACCAACTCCCTCCGCTTGTCCCAATGCCATCTCGAACGGTGAGACTGCAAACAGAAAATATCCATATATACATCAAGATAGTAATGCAATTTCTATTCTTGCAGCACCGACGTAATACACGGTGCTCCGTAATCGCTCGAGATTCCATATAGTTGTTGAAATCTCTACGCATTAGGTAGATAAAACGTTGCGAGAAATCCTCTTGTCACAGTTAGGTCTTCCAAACCTGATCGCTTGCATTTTTCCCGCTACTTCAGCGTTGTAACGTTACTTTTATTTCTGCCAACTTAGGCACGACATCGTCTAAACTGCCCAATTCAGGACACGATGGCTCCTCCCGGGGATTCTGTTGAGACGATCCCGAATTTTCCGTGTCCTCACCATTGTAGAGCTCATAATTTGTATAATATACCTTCTTCTTCAAGCATTGTTTTTTATATTTCTGCCATTTTGAAGCTGCTGATAATCGCCGGATGCGTAAATCATTTTTAGCTTTGGAAAGAGCGCACGTCAGCATTGCTTCAATCCGTAAATCGCGTCTGCGCTTTCGGCGACACTTTGATCTTTTGCGGCGAACTTCGTCAATCCAAGTTAGTAACCGTTCAGTTTCTGGCTTGTCGGCGTTAGTTTTCGAAAGTCCCTTCTTTGTCCTCGCCATGCTTTCTCAATTATTTCACCTAATTATTGAGTAAGTAAAAAGTATACCAACCTGTATCCGGCTCCTGTTTGTTGTAGAACAATACAGAAGAGATTCACACAACTGCACACAAAGGATTTGAAACCACCGAGCAAAACACCCTCCTCACAGCACAGTCGTAAGATGACTAAGGGAAGTCTACGCTGCGCGTCTGAAGTCCGCTGTCTATACCCCCTCCTCTGTCTTTATGACGTAGTCTTACGCGCGAAAATGGAAACTAGTTCCGTGTAAAATCTTACGTTGGCCTTACATTCTCAGAAATTTTGAAAAATTCTTTAATCCAATTAATTTTTAAATATATGTGCGACAATTTTAATGCTAAATTTTATATATTTTGTACATTATATTAAAATTCTTCATTTACAGGAAATAATCAATAGCGTATTGTTGAGGTTGTTCGGTGTGTAAACAGAGAAAACACGTGGATAAATTGTAAGGTAGAAAATATATTTAAATAGAAGTGTAATAAGTAAAAATACAATTTGAGCTGGTCCAGATCCGCAAGCTAGCTGTGTTACCTAATAACTGAAAAACCCCGAAGCCAACGTCGCCTGTTTACTGTTTATGGCCTGACTTCGTCGCAGTCTTTTGTCTACACGCTGTCGATGGCTTCAGTGCTTGAGAAAATTAAAAAAGACCAGATGTAGAGTTTTCTTAGAAGTGGTAATCACTTCAACACTATATAACGTAATACGTTATAACGTTATACTATATAACGTAATACGTTATTACGTTTTCTGTGTAACGTAATACGTTCTAAAATTATACTATATAGCGTAATAAGTGATAACGTTACACTATATAACGTAATACGTTATAACTTAATTCTAAGTAATGTCATAAGTTATAAAGTTATACTGTATAACGTAATGCGGTGTAACGTTATACCATATAACGTAATACGTTATAACGTTATACTCTTTAACGTAGTACGTTATTACGTTATTCTTTATAACGTAATATGTTATTACGTTGTTCTTTATAACGTAATACGTTATAACGTTATACTCTTTAACGTAGTACGTTATTACGTTATTCTTTATAACGTAATACGTTATAACGTTTCTCTATATAATGTAATACGGTATAACGTTATACCTATATAACGTAATACGTTATAAAATTATACTATATAACGTAATACGTTATTACGTTGTTCTGTATAACGTAATACGTTGTAAAATTATACTATATAGCGTAATAAGTTATAACGTTATACCTATATAACGTAATACGTTATAAAATTATACTATGTAACGTAATACGTTATTACGTTTTTCTGTATAAAGTAATACGTTATAAAATTATACTATTTAGCGTAATAAGTTATAACGTTATACTATATAACGTAATACGTTATTACGATACTCTTTATAACGTAATACGTTATAGCGTTATTCTGCGGAACGTCATGAGTTGTAACGTTACTCTATATGATGTAATACGCTATGACATTATACTATATAACGTAATACGTTATAACGATATACTATATAACGTAATACGTTATTACGTTGTTCTGTATAACGTAATACGTTATAAAATTATACTATAAAGCGTAATAAGTTATAACGTTATACTATATTACGTAATACTTTATAACGTAATACGTTATAAAGTTATTCTGCGGAACGTCATGCGTTATAACGTGACTCTATATAATGTAATACGGTATAACGTTATACCTATATAACGTAATACGTTGTAAAATTATACTATAAAACGTAATACGTTATAGCGTTATACCATATAACGTAATACGTTATAACTTAATTCTAAGTAATGTCATAAGTTATAACATTATACTGTATTACGTAATACGGTGTAATGTTATACTCTATAATGTAATACGTTATTACGTTATTCTATCCAACGTAATACGTTATAAAATTATACTATATAACGCAATACGTTATAACGTTATACTATATTCCGCAACACGTTATTACGTTAATCTTTATAACGTAATACGTTATAAAGTTATACTGAATAACGTAATAAGTTATAACGTTATACTATATAACGGAATACGTTATTACGTTATTCTTTATAACGTAATACGTTATAAAGTTATACTATAAAACGTAATACGTTATAACGTTATACCATATAGCGTTATACTATATAACGTAATACGTTATAACGTTATACTATATAACGTAACACGTTGTAATTTCGACCAATCGCGGGGAGACGTAATCGCGAGGATAGACGTCAACGGGGGTCGTAAATCCCCGTTACGATTATAACAATCGACACCACGAATTGATCGATCCCCTGATTTCCGTTGAGATAATAAGGGGTGATTGAATTTGTATAACACTGGGATTCACAGTATTATAAAGTATATATTTCCAACACTTAGTTACACTGACGTAGAGAAATAAATAGTTAACAACTTGTCGCACGAAGATGCGATAGACATGTACGCTAGAGCAGGGCTCTTATAATGGAAATTAATGTGTCAATGGACTTAGCACTGTGATATGTTTAGGAGAGAAGATGTATGTTCGACAACACCGAGAACCGACAAAAGATGTGCGTGAAGTATGCAACTCTCGCGCTATGTGTAGACTGCTGCGTTAGGCGTTAGTTGGTAGACTGTCTGTCGCTCTTTTTTTTAATACGGAAGAAAAGTTCGGTGTGGGTGTGCCCCTGTGCCTAAAGAACGCGCATTCGTTGATCCCACTTTCGTTAGGAAAAGTGAGGGTAGCGATCCGCGGTGTCGATTGGTCATGACCTGCACTACTGCTCGAAGGGATGAGTAGGGAATCTCCTACCATCGTGGTGCGTAGATGACTGTGCGCGTGAGAAAAACCTAGCTTGTTTTATTACAGGGCTATTCGGATTTTCCTAATGGGTGCATACCCGCTTTCTCCGTGTTTTAAAGGCGACTAATAAACCCAAGGACACCTCTAAAACCGACTGTGTTTCGAGCATATTTTTAAGCTTTAGAAATTCATCAAGACAACGGATTGAATACATATGGCGAAACAATGCAGGGAAGTGAAAGTTATGGTGGGTCCTTAGGTTTATTGAGGGTCGAAGTGACGTTACGCAGGACAGCAACCGCTGTCCGGTCGCGCGGGCTGGCGTGCGGATGTTTTAGGCGGCGTAACATACGTTATTACGTTATTCTTTATAACGTAATACGTTATAAAGTTATACTGAATAACGTAATAAGCTATAACGTTATACTATATAACGTAATACGTTATTACGTTATTCTATCTAACATAATACGATATAAAGTTATACTATAAAACGTAATACATTATAACGTTATACCATATAGCGTTATACTATATAACGTAATACGTTATAACGTTATACCATATAACGTAATACGTTATAACTTAATTCTATGTAATGTCATAAGTTATAACGTTATATTGTGTACCGTAATACGGTGTAACGTTATACTATATAACGTAATACATTACAACGTTATACTATATAACGTAATACGTTATAACGTTATACCATATAACGTAATACGTTATAACTTAATTCTATGTAATGTCATACGTTATAACGTTATACTGTATAACGTGATACGATGTAACGTTATACTATATAACGTAATACGTCATAACGTTATACTATATAACGTAATACGTCATAACGTTATACTATATAACGTAATACTTTATTACGTTATTCTTCATAACGCAATACGTTATAAAGTTATACTGAATAACGTAATAAGATATAACGTTATTCTGTGGCACGTCGTGCGTTATAACGTTACTCTATATAATGTAATACGGTATAACATAATACTGTATAACGTAATACGTTAGAACGTTATGCTCTAAGACGTAATACTTCATAACTTTAAACCATATGTCGTAATACGTTACAACGTTATTCTGTGGAACGTCATGCGTTACAACGTTCCTCTATATAATGTAATAAGGTATAACGTTATACCTATATAACGTAATACGTTACAAAACTATACTATAAAACGTAATACGTTATAACGTTATACAATATAACGTAATACGTTATAACTTAATTCTATGTAATGTCATACGTTATAACGTTATACTGTATAACGTAATACGGTGTAACGTTATTCTACCCAACATAATACGATATGAAGTTGTATTATAAAACGTAATAAGTTATAACGTTATACCATATAGCGTTATACTACAGAACGTAATACGTTATAGCGTTATACTATATAACGTAATGCGTTATTACGTTGTTCTGTATAACGTAATACGTTATAAAATTATACTATATAGCGTAGTAAATTATAACGATATACTCTATAACGTAGTACGTTATAATGTTACACTGCCTAACGTAATACGTTATAAAGTTATACTGAATAACGTAATCAGTTACAACGTTATTCTGCGGACGTCATGCGTTATAACGTTACTCTATATAATGTAATACGGTATAACATTGTACTATATAACGTAATACGTTATAAAATTATACTAAATAACGTAATACGTTATAACGTTATACTATATAACGGAATACTTTATTACGTTATTCTTCATAACGCAATACGTTATAAAGTTATAGTGAATAACGTAATAAATTATAACGTTATTCTGCGGCACGTCATGCGTTATAACGTTACTCTATATAATGTAATACGGTATAACATTGTACTATATAACGTAATACGTTATAAAATTATACTATATAACGTAATACGTTATTACGTTGTTCTGTAAAACGTAATACGTTATAAAATTCTACTATATAACGTAATACGTTATAACGTTATACTACATAACGTAATACGTTATTACGCTGTTCTGCGTAACATAATACGTTATTGAACTATACTATATAGCGTAATAAGTTATAGCGATATACTCTATAACGTAGTACGTTATAATGTTACACTGCCTAACGTAATACGTCATAACGTTATAATATAAAACGTAATACGTTATAACGTTATACCATATAGCATTATACTATATAACGTAATACGTTCTAACATTATACCATATAACGTAATACGTCATAACGTTATACTATATAACGTAATACGTTATAACTTAATTCTATGTAATGTCATACGTTATAACGTTATACTGTATAACGTGATACGATGTAGCGTTATACTATATAACGTAATACGTTATAACGTTATTCTATGTAACGTCATACGTTATAATGTTATACTACTTAACGTAATACGTTATAATGTTATACTACTTAACGTAATACGTTATAACGTTATAACATATAACGTACTACGTTATAGTGTTACACTGCCTAATGTAATACGTTATAACGTTACACAATATAATGTAATACGTTATAACGATATACTCTATAACGTAGTACGTTATAATGTTACACTGCCTAACGTAATACGTTATAACATTGTACTATATAACGTAATATGTTATTACGTTATTCTGTCTAACGTAATACGATATGAAGTTATGCTATAAAACGTAATACGTTATAACATTGTACCATATAGCGTTATATTATAGAGCGTAATACGTTATAGCGTTATACCATATAACGTAATCCGTTATAACTTAATTCTATGTAATGTCATACGTTATAACGTTATACCATATAACGTAATACGTTATAACGTTATACTATATAACATAATAAGTTATTACGTTATTCTATATAACGTTATACGTTATAACCTTATTCTGCGGAACGTCATGCGTTATAACGTTACTCTATATAATGTAATTCGGTATAACGTTATACCATATAACGTAATACGTTATAACGTTATACCATATAACGTAATACGTTATAACGTTATACTATATAACATAATACGTTATTACGTTATACTATATAACGTAATACGTTATAACGTTATTCTGGGGAACGTCATGCGTTATAACGTTACTCTGTATAATGTAATACGGTATAACGTTATACTATATAACGTGATTCGATATAATGTTATACTATATAACATAATACGTTATTACGTTGTTCTGTATAACGTAATACGTCATAACGTTATACTATATAACGTAATACTTTATTACGTTATTCTTCATAACGCAATACGTTATAAAGTTATACTGAATAACGTAATAAGTTATAACGTTATTCTGCGGCACGTCGTGCGATATAACGTTACTCTATATAATGTAATACGGTATAACATAATACTGTATAACGTAATACGTTAGAACGTTATTCTCTAAGACGTAATACTTCATAACTTTAAACCATATGTCGTAATACGTTACAACGTTATTCTGTGGAACGTCATGCGTTATAACGTTCCTCTATATAATGTAAAACGGTATAACGTTATACCTTTATAACGTAATACGTTATAAAATTATAGTATAAAACGTAATACGTTATAACGTTATACTATATAACGTAATACGTTATAACTTAATTCTATGTAATGTCACACGTTGTAACGTTATACTGTATAACGTAATACGGTGTAACGTTATTCTACCTAACATAATACGATATGAAGTTGTATTATAAAACGTAATAAGTTATAACGTTATACCATATAGCGTTATACTACAGAACGTAATACGTTATAGCGTTATACTATATAACGTAATGCGTTATTACGTTGTTCTGTATAACGTAATACGTTATAAAATTATACTATATAGCGTAGTAAGTTATAACGATATACTCTATAACGTAGTACGTTATAATGTTACACTGCCTAACGTAATACGTTATAAAGTTATACTGAATAACGTAATCAGTTATAACGTTATTCTGCGGACGTCATGCGTTATAACGTTACTCTATATAATGTAATACGGTATAACATTGTACTATATAACGTAATACGTTATAAAATTATACTATATAACGTAATACGTTATAACGTTATACTATATAACGTAATACGTTATTACGTTGTTCTGTATAACGTGATACGTTATAAAATTCTACTATAAAACGTAATACGTTATAACGTTATACTACATAACGTAATACGTTATTACGCTGTTCTGTGTAACATAATACGTTATTGAACTATACTATATAGCGTAATAAGTTATAGCGATATACTCTATAACGTAGTACGTTATAATGTTACACTGCCTAACGCAATACGTTATAACGTTATACTATAAAACGTAATACGTTATAAAATTATACTATATAGCGTAATAAGTTATAACGATATACTCTATAACGTAGTACGTTATAATGTTACACTGCCTAACGTAATACGTTATAACGTTATACTATAAAACGTAATACGTTATAACGTTATACTATATAGCATTATACTATATAACGTAATACGTTATAACGTTATACCATATAACGTAATACGTTATAACTTAATTCTATGTAATGTCATACGTTATAACGTTATACTGTGTACCGTAATACGGTGTAACGTTATACTATATAACTTAATACATTATAACGTTATACTGTATAACGTAATACGTTATAACGTTATACCATATAACGTAATACGTTATAACTTAATTCTATGTAATGTCATACGTTATAACGTTATACTGTATAACGTGATACGATGTAACGTTATACTATATAACGTAATACGTCATAACGTTATACTATATAACGTAATACTTTATTACGTTATTCTTCATAACGCAATACGTTATAAAGTTATACTGAATAACGTAATAAGTTATAACGTTATTCTGTGGCACGTCGTGCGTTATAACGTTACTCTATATAATGTAATACGGTATAACATAATACTGTATAACGTAATACGTTAGAACGTTATTCTCTAAGACGTAATACTTCATAACTTTAAACCATATGTCGTAATACGTTACAACGTTATTCTGTGGAACGTCATGCGTTACAACGTTCCTCTATATAATGTAATACGGTATAACGTTATACCTATATAACGTAATACGTTATAAAATTATACTATAAAACGTAATACGTTATAAAGTTATACAATATAACGTAATACGTTATAACTTAATTCTATGTAATGTCATGCGTTATAACGTTATACTGTATAACGTAATACGGTGTAACGTTATTCTACCTAACATAATACGATATGAAGTTGTATTATAAAACGTAATAAGTTATAACGTTATACCATATAGCGTTATACTACAGAACGTAATACGTTATTACGCTGTTCTGTGTAACATAATACGTTATTGAACTATACTATATAGCGTAATAAGTTATAGCGATATACACTATAACGTAGTACGTTATAATGTTGCACTGCCTAACGTAATACGTTATAACGTTATAATATAAAACGTAATACGTTATAACGTTATACCATATAGCATTATACTATATAACGTAATACGTTCTAGCGTTATACCATATAACGTAATACGTCATAACGTTATACTATATAACGTAATACTTTATTACGTTATTCTTCATAACGCAATACGTTATAAAGTTATAGTGAATAACGTAATAAGTTATAACGTTATTCTGCGGCACGTCGTGCGTTATAACGTTACTCTATATAATGTAATACGGTATAACATTATACTATATAACGTAATACGTTAGAACGTTATTCTCTAAGACGTAATACTTCATAACTTTATACCATATGTCGTAATACGTTACAACGTTATTCTGTGGAACGTCATGCGTTATAACGTTCCTCTATATAATGTAAAACGGTATAACGTTATACCTTTATAACGTAATACGTTATAAAATTATACTATAAAACATAATACGTTATAACGTTATACTATATAACGTAATACGTTATAACTTAATTCTATGTAATGTCATACGTTACAACGTTATACTGTATAACGTGATACGATGTAGCGTTATACTATATAACGTTATTCTATGTAACGTCATACGGTATAATGTTATACTACTTAACGTAATACGTTATAACGTTATAACATATAACGTACTACGTTATAGTGTTACACTACCTAACGTAACACGTTATATCGTTACACAATATAATGTAATACGTTATAACGATATACTCTATAACGTAGTACGTTATAATGTTACACTGCCTAATGTAATACGTTATAACATTATACTATATAACGTAATATGTTATTACGTTATTCTGTCTAACGTAATACGATATGAAGTTATGCTATAAAACGTAATACGTTATAACATTATACCATATAGCGTTATATTATAGAGCGTAATACGTTATAGCGTTATACCGTATAACGTAATCTGTTATAACTTAATTCTTTGTAATGTCATACGTAATAACGTTATACTGTATAACGTAATATGTTATAACGTTATACCATATAACGTAATACGTTATAACGTTATACTATATAACATAATACGTTATTACGTTATTCTATATAACGTTATACGTTATAACCTTATTCTGCGGAACGTCATGCGTTATAACGTTACTCTCTATAATGTAATTCGGTATAACGTTATACCATATAACGTAATACGTTATAACGTTATACCATATAACGTAATACGTTATAACGTTATACTATATAACATTATACGTTATTACGTTATTCTATATAACGTAATA
>NW_022883111.1:0-23778 GCF_011952255.1 Bombus vosnesenskii
TGAACGGTTTACATTGATCTGCTTTCGAGACGCCGCCCACACACATACCTCCACACACTGATACCCACATACAAGTATCTCTACTACGCACTTAACCCAGTCCAGCACAGAAAATTATACAAATCTCAACACACCTCCTCAATTTTTTGTGCTGCATGTTCATTTCCTTTTATAAGTCAATCAAACTATTCTTAAAAGTAATCTAAAATTTTCAAATTTGTTTCTCCCTATAGCCTTCGTTAAAATATTAGCTACATTATTTTCTGCATCTACTTTTATAATGTCAATCTCTTTATTTTCGTAACTGTCGTGCACAAAATGGAAATGAACTTCAATGTACTTAGAATTTTTTGTCAAGCTACCAAATTTTGATATCGCAATCGTTCCAGAATTATCTTCGTAAATTTTTATTGGCGTCTCGATCATTATTTTGAAATCTTTCAACAATTCTCTTACAAATTTAATTTCGCTCACAGCTTCCGATAAAGCTACATACTCGGCGGTTGTTGATGATTTTGTCACGCCACTTTGCTTTCTTGATTTCCAGTAAATTGCGTTTCCGAAAAATCTTATGATAAATCCCGTAGTGGATTTTCTATCTACTTTATCTCCAGCCCAATCAGCGTCAACAAAACAATCAATAACTTCAGCATTCAAATTTCTTTTATAAGTTTTTATAACTTTAATTTCCTAGTTAAATATAAATATTTCAAAATTCTCAATGCATATTTATAGTGGGTCTCGTTGTAACTGTTTTGAAATCGGCTTAAATAGTTTACACTATCTCTAACGTTTAATCTTG
Organism: Bombus vosnesenskii; assembly: GCF_011952255.1. Taxonomy (NCBI): domain Eukaryota; kingdom Metazoa; phylum Arthropoda; class Insecta; order Hymenoptera; family Apidae; genus Bombus; species Bombus vosnesenskii. Next base: position 803 of record NW_022883111.1, read on the forward strand.
TTCCAGTACTAATATATAATAAAGCTCCTATGAGATTTCTATATCTTATATCGTCTGAGGCTGATTGTGCGGGTTCTAAACTTAAGGTTTGTTCCATTGATGTAAATTATACTATTGATGTAAAATTTACTATTTTCTATATTATATTGTCTCGCTAATGACTCTATATAACTACTTCGATCTAATTTCATCTTACACTTCTTATTATCTTATTCAATGTTTATTCCTAAGTAAGTCTTTACTTCACCTAAGTCCTTCATCGCAAATTGGTTTGACAATTTGTTTTTAATCTCATGGATTTTTCTTTTGTTTTTTCCACATGTTAATAAGTCGTCTACGAATAGAATTAAATATATAACATCATCGCTCTCATACTTCATATACAGACAATAATCACTCTTACTTCTTTGAAATCCTAATTTTTTCATATACTCGTGGTAACATTCATACCAAGCTCTTGAACTTTCATGCAATCCATATAACGTTTTTGTTAATTTACATACTTTCCCGCTTTTATTGTCGTGACCTATAGGTTGTTTTACAAATACTTCCGATTTTATAGTTTCGTTTAGGAATACTGTTTCTACATCCATTTGCATAATCGTCAAACCATATTGACAACAATAAGATAGTAATAACTTCAACGTTTGCATTTTTGCCACTGGAGAGTATAAATCTTCCAGTACTTCATTTTGTTGGAAGCCTCGAACGACTAATCGTGCTTTCTTACGATTATCAGATTTATTCGTATATACCCATTTCAAGTCTAATACTTTTTTGTCTTTTGGTTTCTCTACTAGTTGCCAGGTCTTATTTTTGATTAAACTATTCATTTCTCGATCCATTGCTTCTTTCCATGAACCGCTGTCATCTCCACTTAAAGCTTCTTCATAGGTTTGGGGACTGTCTGCGCTAACTACATTCACATAAATGAAATATGAGCTCGTTTGGCCATATCTTTGAGGTTTCTTTCTTCCCTGGCCTGACCTTCTCAAATTATTTTCTATGTCCTCAAGTTTTCTTTCTGATTTGTTACTTAACTTTCTCTCCGCTTTTATTGCAACCTGCTCGACCTTTTCGTCATTTATTTCATTTTCATGAATTTCGTTTGCATCCGAATGTTCGTCAAAATCCTTTTCTGTTTCATTGTCTGATTCATCTTCTCCTTGAAATCCGTCTAAATTATCATCTTCATCTATAAATTCTACGTGCCTTGCAATTATAATTTTATTATTAACTAGGATCCTATATCCAATGTTTTCATAACCTACAAGTATCCCAGTGTCTGATATTTTGTCCCATTTCGAATTTATTTTAATTTCAGGTATTCTTACGAAAACTCTACTTCCGTACAATCTTAAATTATTTATATTCGGTTTCCTTTTAAAAAATATTTCAAATGGTGTTTTATTTTCATATGTGTTCGTAATGGTCCTATTTTTTACGTACGCCGCGGCTCTAACTATTTCCGGCCAATATTTAATATTCAGCTTTGAATCATGTAATAAGCATCTAGCGGAATTCATAATTGTTCTATTGTAGCGCTCAGCTGTTCCATTTAATTCGTGAACATAAGGTGGGCATGGTTCCACGACAATTTCCTTTGCTCTAGTTAGATTGTACATGTTTTTGTTCATATATTCTTTTCCATTATCGCATCTTAATCTCTTTATCTTCTTACCAGTAAGATTTTCCATTTTGTTGGTATAATCAAGGAAACAAATGTAAACTTCATCTTTTGATTTCAAAGTATAAATCAATGCGCACTGACTGTAATCGTCTATAAATGTTAAGAAATATTTAGATCCATCAAACCCGGTATTTTTATGAGGTCCATTTAAATCGGTATGTACTAATTCGAAAATCTCGCGTGCTCTACTACGGTTATTTTGGAACGGTAAATTGTGCATTTTATTTTGGATACGTGTGCCACATTTTAATTGTACTTACTCAAAATTTTCTGGCATTCCCTCAACTAATTTTTTTTTTTACACATTGTATCTAAATAATTAAAGTTTACATGCCCTAAGATCCTGTGGAATTTTTCCTTATTTGTCATTTTTCCCACATTTTTAGCGTGCGATTCTTGCCTTTCAATGTAACTACTTATTTTATATAAACCATGATCTTTGAATGCGATCATGCCCATGAAAGAGATAGCCCATGTGAGCTATCTTCAATTGCTCAATGACGCATGTAACGTTTTTCGTCTGTAACGTATAGTATCAAAACATTATGAGCTCAGGATATGCGGTTTGTTGAAAATAATTAAAAATATTATGAGATTTAGTGTGTAACAAAAAAAAAATGAGTACATCCCCTTTATTTTCTATTACTTCTATTGTACGATTTGCTATCGATTTATGTAGTTTCTGAATATAATTTTGACTCAATGTATCCCATTCGCGTAGAATTGCATTTTTTAATTCTTGTACGTGTTGACACTGCTTTCCATTCGCGTATACGCCGTGAACAAGTTCTGTCCAGCAATTTTTAATAACATTAAGGCCCGGGGAGCGTGCTAACCACGGCAAAACAGATATATATTTGCATTAAAGTATGTTTGGACCAATCCTGATGTGTGTACAGGTGCATTATCTTGTTGAAAGATGTAATCAGGTCCAGAAACGCGTTCTGCATGATTATTTATTTGTTCGTTGAATAAATTTATGTACCGGACACTATTCATTCTCCCATCGATGAACTTGATACATGTCTTGCCGAAATAACTGATGCCGGCCCAAACCATCTCGCTGCCTCCTCCTATTTGTCTTCGAATTGCCGACATTGTCTCTTTTCTTATGTCATGAAAATAATCCCATCAGGATCATCCAAGTTGATTATTTTTCGTCTGAAAATAGTACTGGTACTTGCTACACGCAAAATTGCTCGCTTATCACGATCGGATAACGATGACGACCGACCAGTGCTTTTCTTTTTGTCATAATCTGCAGCATTTTTTAAGAAATCGTGTATTTTACAACTTCTTCTTATTACTTTCGATATTTTTGCTACTAATAATTGTTGCTGTTTTAGTTCAAGAATTTGCTTTTTTCAGACCCGTTTAATTTGTTCCGCATCCCATACATAAAAATTTATATAATATTGTAGCGACACACGAGCTGAGGGACAAATCGAGCCACGTGTGATCTTGCCTCGAAGTATCAACAACGTTAGGACATACTGTAATAATAATAAGTAAACTTCGGGCAAAAACAATGTCGCCGCTTCATGCAACCGTCTAACAAAGGCGAATGGAAATTTACCGGTATCCCCTCGACCAGCATAAATAAACCAACGCGATCGTAAGGTGACCAATTTTCATCAGTCTAAAATAAATTCAAAATTTTATAATTATATATTTATATTAATATATAAAAAATTTAATTAAAATAATATTAAATATTTTAAAAATATTTATAAATTAAATTTATTAACATTATTCTAATTAAATTACTAATCATTAAATTATTTCATTTATATTATATATTTATATATATATAAATAAATAAATTTTTACTAAAACAGTAAAATTTAAAATATAGAAACTTATAAAATATATTAAAATTTAAAAAATTTATAAAATTTATCAAATAAAAAAAATTATTAATAATCTTCAAATAAATTTATATAAATTTTATATGTAATTAAATAAAATAATTGTAATATATATGTTGAGTCAATGTCCGAATCTGGGCCCGAGGCGTCCTCGTGGCGGGGGCTTGGGACAGGTAAGGATTCTTCACTGAAGCTATCCATTTTCTTACACTGAAGTTACTTTTATTGACACACGCAAAAATGTTACAGAGTTGACACAAACTCACAATGATCACACACTCGCGACGCTAGTGACAATGGCCTTAGGTTCGATAACGAATCCGCGGACAACAGGATGGTAGTCGTACGCACTCGCAAAATCTAAGTCGGATTCTTTGTTAATATTCACTGACCGTAAGGCGTTAATCTTTTTGTCGATAAAATCGCAAGAGAGAATGACTTTCCGTCCCGATGATACCTCAGAGGAAAACTATGATGGGGCGTGTCTAAGGACACGAGATCATCGGATTCGTCGGGGATATCCTACGTTCGGAAAGTAAGGGAAATTGACGTTGCTGCTAATTGGCCAATCTCCATATCGGTAGTTAGAAAAGGATGCTAGCCGCCCTCGAGGGAATGTTGCTAGTGGGAGACGTCGTTCGTGGAAAAATAGGTCTCTCCTGTCTTCCTGTAACTAGGACAAAGATTGTTTATCTGTTTAAGGATTTCAGGTACCTAGATATTAGTGTTTATAACGGTCCTCGGGCTAGCCGATCACGTACTGCGGAGACGCGTCGGCATCTGGTAAGCATCCTGCCCGGAGAATAGGATCTACGTGCGGCGAGCTACGGGATAGAAACCGTTGGAATGTTTACTGCCACGTGCCGCTACAAATCTTTCTTTTAAGGAGAGCTATAGGGTTACTTAATGCCTTTGTTAGATGGAGAGTTCGTCCCGTTGACCGCGGCCACGTTCGGCGACTAATTGTCGCCTTGAGCCCAAGCTCATTGTCACAAGACTTAAACAAATACAATTGGTTAGAATGACGGCAAATCGTTTAGTTACAACTGTAGATTTTAATTACAATGTTTCTATGGATCTTCCCGAGGTTTCAGAGGGAAGGCACCGGTGTCACCTTATCTCCGACAAGTATAATTTTATAACGTATTACGTTAGATAGAATAACGTAATAACGTATTACGTTATATAGTATAACGTTATACAGATTTACCTTACATAGAATAACGTTATAACGAATGACGTTCCGCAGAATAACGTTATAACGTATTACGTTCTATAGGATAACGTAATAACGTAATAACGTATTATGTTATATAGTATAACGTTATAACGTATTACGTTATATGGTATAACGTTATACCGTATTACGTTATATAATATAACGTTATATCGTATTACATTATATAGAGTAATGTTATAACGCATGACGTTCAGCAGAATAACGTTATAACGTATTACGTTACATAGAATAACGTAATAACGTATTGCGTTAAGTAGTATAACATTATAACGTATTACGTTACATGGTATAACGATATGACGTATTACGTTATATGGTATAACGTTATGACGTATTCCGTTTTATAGAATAACGTTATAACGTATTACGTTTTATAGTATAACGTAATAACATATAACGTTAGATAGTGTAACCTAATAACGTATTACATTATATAGTATAACGTTATATGGTATGACGTTATAACGTATTACGTCTTATAGTATAACGTAATGACATATTACATTATATAGTGTAACGTTATAACGTATGACGTTATATAGTATAACGTTATATCGTATCACGTTATATAGTATAACGTTATGACGTATTCCGTTTTATAGAATAACGTTATAATGTATTACGTTTTATGGTATAACGTTATACCGTATTACGTTATATAGTATAACGTTATATCATATTACATTATTTAGAGTAACGGTATAACGCATGACGTTCGACAGAATAACGTTATAACGTATGACGTTTTATAGAATAACGTTATAACGTATTACGTTTTATAGTATAGAGTTATAACGTATTACGTTATACAGTATAACGTAATAACGTATTACGTTTTATAGTATAACGTAATGACATATTACATTATATAGTGTAACGTTATAACGTATGACGTTATATAGTATAACGTTATAACGAGTTACGATATATTGTGTAACGTTATAACGTATGACGTTATATAGAATAACGTTATAACGTATTGCATTTCATAGAATAACGTTATAGCGTATTACATTATATGGTATAACGTTATAACGTATTACGTTATATAGTATAATGTTATAATGTATTACTTTATATAGTATAATTTTATAACGTATGACGTTACATAGAATAACGTTATAACGTATTACGTTATATGGTATAACGTTATAACGTATTGCATTTTATAGAATAAAATTATAGCGTATTACATTATATGGTATAACGTTATAACGTATTACGTTATATAGTATAACGTTATAACGTATTACTTTATATAGTATAATTTTATAACGTATGACGTTACATAGAATAACGTTATAACGTATTACGTGACATGGTATAACGGTATAACGTATTGCATTTAATAGGATAACGTTATAACGTATTACACTATATGGCATAACGTAATAACGTATTACGTTTTATAGTATAACGTAATGACATATTACATTATATAGTGTAACGTTATAACGTATTACGTTATATGGTATAACGTTATAACGTATTGCATTTCATAGAATAACGTTATAACGTTTTACATTATATGGTATAATGTTATAATGTATTACGTTATAAAGTATGACGTTATAACGTATTACATTAGATAGTATAACGTTATAACGAATTACGTTATGTAGTGTAGCATTATAACGTATTATGTTATATAGTATAACGTTATAACGTATTACGTCATATAGAATAACGTTATAACGGTATAACGTTATATAGTATAACGTTATATAGTATAACGCTATATCGTATTACATTTTATAGTGTAACGTTATAACGTATGACGTTTTACAGAATAACGTAATAACGTATTACGATATATGGTATAACGTTATTACGTATTTCGTTTTATGGAATAACGTTCTAACTTATTACATTGCATAGTATAACGTAATAACGTATTACATTATATAGTATAACGTTATAAGGTATTACGTTAGGTTGTATAACATTATAACGTATTACGTTACATAGTATAACGTTATAACATATTACGTTATATAGAATAACGTTATACCGTATTAGATTATATAGTGTAACGTTATAACGTATGACGTTCTACAGAATAACGTTATAACGTATGACGTTTTATAGAATAACGTTATAACGTATTGCATTTCATAGAATAACGTTATAACGTATTACGTTATATGGTATAACGTTATAACCTATTACGTTATATAGTATAATGTTATAATGTATTACTTTATATAGTATAATTTTATAACGTATGACGTTACATAGAATAACGTTATAACGTATTACGTTATATGGTATAACGTTATAACGTATTACTTAATATGGTATATCGTTATAACGTATTACGTTATAGAGCATAACATTATAACGTATTGCATTTTATAGAATAACGTTTAAACGAATTACGACATATGGTATAGCGTTATAACATATTCAGTTTGATAGCTTAATGTTATAACGTATTACGTTATATAGTATAACGTTATACCGTTTTACGTTATATAGTACAACGTTATAATGTATTACTTTACATAGTATAACTTTATAACGTATGACGTTACATAGAATAACGTTATAACGTATTACGTTTTATAGTATAAAGTTATAACGTATTATGTTACATAAAATAAAGTTGTAACGTATTACGTTATATGGTATAACGTTATAACATATTCAGTTTTATAGTGTAATGTTATAACGTATTACGTTATATAGTATAACGTTATACCGTATTACGTTATATAGTATAACGTTATAACGTATTACTTTATATAGTATAATTTTATAACGTATGACGTTACATAGAATAACGTTATAACGTATTACGTTATATGGTATAACGTTATAACGTATTGCATTTTATAGAATAAAATTATAGAGTTTTACATTATATGGCATAACGTTATAACGTATGACGTTATATAGTATAACGTTATAACGTATTACTTTATATAATATAATTTCATAACGTATGACGTTACATAGAATGACGCTATAATGTATTACGTTACATGGTATAACGGTATAACGTATTGCATTTTATAGGATAACGTTATAACGTATTACACTATATGGCATAACGTAATAACGTATTACGTTATATGGTATAACGTTATAACATATTCAGTTTTATAGTGTAACGTTATACCGTATTACGTTATATAGTATAATGTTATAGTGTCTAACTTTATATAGTATAATTTTATAACGTATGACGTTACATAGAATAACGTTATAACGTATTACGTTATATGGTATAACGTTATTACGTATTTCGTTTTATGGAATAACGTTCTAACTTATTACATTGCATAGTATAACGTAATAACGTATTACATTATATAGTATAACGTTATAAGGTATTACGTTAGGTTGTATAACATTATAACGTATTACGTTACATAGTATAACGTAATAACGTATTACGTTATATAGAATAACGTTATACCGTATTACATTATATAGTGTAACGTTATAACGTATGACGTTCTACAGAATAACGTTATAACGTATGACGTTACATAGAATAACGTTATAAAGTATTACGTTATATGTTGTAACGTTATAACGTATTACGTTATATAGTATAACGTTATAACGTATGACGTTACATACAAAAACGTTAAGACGTGTTACGTTATACGGTATAAAGTTATAACGTATTACGTTTTTTAGTATAACTTTATAACGTATTACGTTTTATAGTATAACTTTATAACGCATTATGTTATATAGTATAACGCTATATTGTATAACGTTATAACGTATTACGTTATATAGTATAACGTTATAATGTATTACATTTTATGGTATAACGTTATAACGTATTACGTTATATGGTATAACATTATAAGGAATTGCATTTTATAGAATAACGTTATAACGAATTGCGACATATGGTATAACGTTATAACATATTCAGTTTTATAGCGTAATGTTATAACGTATTACGTTATATAGTATAACGTTATACCGTATTGCGTTATATAGTATAACGTTATAATGTATTACTTTATGTAGTATAATTTTATAACGTATGACGTTACATAGAATAACGTTATAACGTATTACGTTTTATAGTATAAAGTTATAACGTATTATGTTATATAGTATAACGTTATACCGTTTTACATTATATAGAGCAACGTTATAACGCATGACGTTCCGCAGAATAACTTTATAACGTATTACGTTTTATAGTATAACTTTATAACGTATTACGTTAGACAGAATAACGTAGTAACGTATTACGTTATATAGTATAACGTTATACCTTATTACGTTATATGGTATAACGTTATAACGAGTTACGTTATATAGTGTAACGTTATAATGTATGACGTTATATAGTGTAACGTTATAACGTATGACGTTACATAGAATAACGTTATAACGTATTACGTTGTATGGTATAACGTTATAATGTATTACGTTATACAGCATAACATTATAAAGTATTGCATTTTATAGAATAACGTTTAAACGAATTACGACACATGGTATAACGTTATGACATATTCAGTTTGATAGTGTAATGTTATAACGTATTACGTTATATAGTATAACGTTATACAGTATTACGTTATATAGTATAACGTTATAACGTATTACTTTATATAGTAGAATTTTATAACGTATGACGTTACATAGAATTACGTTATAACGTATTACGTTATATGGTATAACGTTATAACGTATTGCATTTTATATAATAACGTTATAGCCTATTACATTATATGCTGTAACGTTATAACGTATTACTTTATATAGTATAACGTTATAAAGTATTACTTTATATAGTATAATTTCATAACGTGTGACGTTACATAGAATAACGTTATAACGTATTACGTTATATGGTATAACGGTATAACGTATTGCATTTTATAGGATAACGTTATAACGTATTACACTATATGGCATAACGTAGTAACGTATTACGTTTTATGATATAACGTTATAACATATTCAGTTTTATAGTGTAATTTTATAACGTATTACGTTATGTAGTATAACGTTATACCGTATTACGTCATATAGTATAATGTTATAGTGTCTTACTTTATATAGTATAATTTTATAACGTATGACGTTCTACAGAATAACGTTATAACGTATGACGTCATATAGAATAACGTTATAACGGTATAACGTTATATAGTATAACGTTATATAGTATAACGCTATATCGTATTACATTATATAGTATAACGTTATAAGGTATTACGTTAGGTAGTATAACATTATAACGTATTACGTTACATAGAATAACGTAATAACTTATTACGTTATATAGAATAACGTTATACCGTATTACATTATATAGTATAACGTTATAACGTATTACGTCATATAGAATAACGTTATAACGGTATAACGTTATATAGTATAACGTTATATAGTATAACGCTATATCGTATTACATTATATCGTATAACGTTATAACGTATTACGTTTTATAGAATAACGTTATAACATATTACGTTTTATGGTATAAAGTTATAAAGTATTACGTTTTTTAGGATAACTTTATAACGTATTACGTTTTATGGTATATCTTTATAACGTATGACGTTACATAAAATAATGTTATAACGTATTACGTTATTTTCCATAACGTTATAACGTATTACGTTATAAGCTATAACGTTATAACGTTATATATGTTAACTACGTTTTATAGTGTAAAGTTTTAACGTATCACGTTATATAGTATAACATTATACCGTATTACGTTATATAGAATAACGTTATAACGTATTACATTAGATAGTATAACGCTAAAACTTATTACGTTAGGTAGTATAACATTGTAACGTATTAGTTAGGAAGTATAACATTATAACGTATTACGTTATATGGTACAACGTTATACGGTGTTACGTTATATAGTGTAACGTTATAACGTATGACGTTCCACAGAATATCGTTATAACGTATTACGACATATGGCATAACGTTATAACGTATTACGTTTTATGGAATAATGTTCTAACGTATTACATTGTATAGTATAACGTTATAACGTATTACGCTAGGTAGTATAACGTTATAACGTATTACGTTATAAAGTATAACGTAATAACGTATTACGTTATATAGTATAACGTTATAACGAGTTACGATATATAGTGTAAAGCAATAACGTATGACGTTATACAGTATAACGTTATATCGTATCACGTTATATAGTATAACGTTATAACGGATGACGTTACATAGAATAACGTTATAGCTTATTACGTTATATGGTATAACGTTATAACGTATTACGCTTTTTAGAATAGCGTTATAACGTATTACATTGTATAGTATAACGTTATAACGTATTACATTAGATAGTATAACGTTATAACGAATTACGTTAGGTAGTGTAGCGTTATAACGTATTACGTTAGGTAGTATAACGTTATAACGTATTACGTTAGGCAGTGTAACATTATAACGTACTACGTTATATAGTATAGCGTTATAACGTATCACATTATATAGTGTAACCTTATAACATATGACGTTACGCAGAATAACGTTATAACATATTACGTTATATAGTTTAAAGTCATTACGTATTAGGTTATATAGTATAACGTAATAACGTATTACATTATATAGTGTAATGTTATAACTTATAACGTTACATAGAATAACGTTATAACGTATTCCGTTATATAGTATAACGTTATAACGCATTACGTTAGGTAGTATAACGTTATAACGTATCACGTTATATAGAATAACGTAATAACGTATTACGTTATATGGTATAATGTTATAACGTATTGCATTTTATAGAATAACGTTATAACGTATAACATTATATGGCATAACGTTATAACGTTTAACGTCTTGTAGAATAACGTTATAACGTATTACGACATACGGTATAACGTTATAACGTATTACGTTTTAGAGAATAACGTTATAATGTATTACTGTATATAGTATAGCGTTATAATGTATTACTTTATATAGTATAATTTTATAACGTATGACGTTACATAGAATAACGTTATAACGCATGGAGTTACATAGAATAACGTTATAAAGTATTACGTTATATGGTGTAACGTTATAACGTATTACGTTTTATAGTATATCGTTATAACGTATTACGTTAGGTAGCATAACGTTATAACGTGTTACGTTATATAATATAATTTTATAACGTATTGCGTTTTATCGTATAACGTTATAACGTATTACGTTTTATAGAATAACGTTATAACGTATTACGTTAGGTAGTTTGGACGAAAAACTTACATCCGGCGGAAGCGTTGCCGCACCGGAAACGATCTCTCTCACGCTGCTAAAATCGCAATTTGGCACCATTGGATGCTTCGCAGGACCAATTAAAACTGGAGGGACCAAAGGTATATGCGTAATTCTGTATTTTTCTACGGAACTGATTAACGTTTCTATCTCGAAATTTCGCATTATGTACACAGCTGCACCGCAACTTATTGCCGTATTCATCATTCCGAACGCATAACCGCGAAATAATGGCAAGAAAACTAGTATTCGGTCTCCACGTCGATTGTCCATTGATCCTGGGGCACTTCGATTAAGAACAAAATGCAATTGAATCGAATATTTATAATTTCAACTAGAATGATAAGAGTTAAGAAGCACAACAATAGAGAAAATATTATATAGTTGATTTGAATAAGGAATGGTTTGTTAATCATATAAAACGAATAATATATATTTAAATTTGGCATAAATAAAAAATAAATTTCGAAATATATGTGTGGTCTGAGATCAACCGGATACATTGTGCATATTAATTTAATATATTTACCTTGGAGTTTGGATGAAAAGTAACAAATTTCGATGAGACAACATTACTCTAAGGCTATTGAGGGTGTGCGCCAAGGATATGCAGACATCTGGGTGCCATCCTGTCCGTGGTGTGTGGCCTGGTCTCTGATGTGAATTGACGTTACACTCCCGAGGGAGCAGGAGGGTGGGGAGTGGAGAGTGGTAGTGGCGAGGAAGAAGAGACGGAAGAACAAAAATCAGAGGAAGACAGCCGTCGCCGTTGGAGGAGAGACAGCGAGGAAAGGGGCGAACGTGGCACCGCCGACGAGGGTACGCCAGCAGCAATCCCAGACCAGGACGACAGGCGCGGCGAAAGCGAGCGCCGCCGCAACAAGCAGAGGACCGTCGCAGGCACCGAGGCGGTCACGCTCCCTCGCGCACCGCGAACATCCGCGGTGACTCTGACGCTGAACGAGGGAGCAAGGATGTCGTACGCCGACGTCCTCGAGGCAGCCGGAGCGAAGGTCCCGCTCTCGGAGCTCGGCGTGGAGCAGGTGGGGATGAAGAAGGCGATGACGGGCGCCATCATCATCAGAGTCCCTGGAGACAGGGACAGGGAAAAGGCGACGCTGCTGGCGACGCTGCTGGCGACGCTGCTGGCGACGCTGCTGGCGACGCTGCTGGCGACGCTGCTGGCGACGCTGCTGGCGACGCGTCTGGCCGAGGCGCTATACCCAACTGCGGCGAGAGTCGCCACGCCTACCTGGATGGCGGAGCTTCGAGAGACCGGGATAGACATCTCGGTCAAGAAGGAGGAGCTGCGGAAAGCACTGGCCTCGGCGGCGGGATGCGGCTGCGCGGAGGTTCAGGTCGGCGAGAACGGCGGCAGAGGTGGCCTAGGGTCTGCCTGGATCAAGTGCCCGGTGGCAGGAGCCCGGAAAGTATCCCAGGCAGGAAAAATAGCCCTGGGCTGGTCAACCGCCAGGATTCGAGCCATCCCGAAGCGGCCTCTGCAGCGCTTCAGGTGCCTGGAGGTGGGGCACGTACGCGCAACATGCGTGTCCAACGAGGATCGAGGGCACCTGTGTTACAGTTGCGGCGGAAGCGGACACCGCGCCAGAGGCTGTCCCGCCTCTGCTCCCAAGTGCTCCCTGTGCGAGTCGCTCGGGACGCCCGCCAATCACAGGATGGGCGGTGCGGAATGCCCCCCCCCCCCGAAAGTCAAGAGGAGGAGACCAATCCGCGAGCCAGCAGCTGCGGAAAGGACACCAGGGAGAACCGCCAAAGCAGCAGCGGCAGATGGTCGGGAGGAGGCCATAGAGGTGACCGAGTAGTTCAAGCGCCTCCTCCAATGCAATCTCTGTAGGTCGAGAAGGGCGCAAGATCTGCTCTTCCAGACCATACGGGAGTGGAGTAATGGTGGTAGCGGTATACGACTCCCCCAACATCGACCTGGCTGCGTACAGGGACTTCCTGGAACGGGTCGGCGAGTGCGTCGGAAGATGCCTCCCCCGCAAGGTACTCGTCCTCTGGGACTTCAATGCCCACTCGATGCAATGGGGAAATCCCAGGACCAACTCTCGGGGACGGACGCTTACCGATTGGGCAGCGGGTCGCGGGCTCCTGCTGGCAAACAGGGGCTCGGCGAGCACCTGCGTGGCGTGGAGAGGATTGTATTCCCCGTAGAGTTTATACTAGCGGGTAAGAATTGTTATTGAGTATTACTGGATGTGATGTAGCACTCGCATTGCGCGACAACGTGAGATACAAGAAATACGCGATTTTCTTTAATATCGAGACGCGCACGTGGATAGATTTGACGCCATTATTGTAATGGTAGTGGCAGGACGTACGCGTGGTGCCGAACGATGCGCAGGCGAGGTGGTTTGTCGCGTCGATGTGTGGCGTCGCCACCTTACGGGCAGCACACTAGGGTATGTACGGCCGGCTCGACTTAAGTTCCTATTATGAAGAAATAAAGTCGGGTCGACCAGAGTTCTAGTTATATATCGTTTATTTTATTTATTTTATTTATTTTATTTATTTTGCCACTCGAGCCAAACTTCCTTGGTGAATAAATAAGAATAAATGAGTATGAAGGGTGCTGCGTACGTGGAGGCTTTATTTGAGTTACGCGGCGTCGTGTGGGTTGGGGAATGCAGGTATATGCGTTTCTTACATATATTATTTATTTACTTTACTCGTTTATTTATTTAACTATTGGTTGATTATTTATTATTTATTTGTTTTGATATTATTTATTTATTTACTTATTTATTATTAATATTTATTATTAGTTATGTTGGTTTATTTATTATTTAGTTATTATTCATTTATTTATTTATTTAGTTAGCTGATTGTTTATTTATTTATTACTATATTATCTATTTATACATGCGGTGATCTGCGTATGTATCATCAGGCCTCTTATTGAAGCGCAGGCGTTAGCTTGATATATTTAGTTTATTTTAGCGTTATATAAATTTAGCTTGATAGATTTAGTTTATTGTAGCTGTGTAGAAATTTCTAAGATAATATTTAATTATGAGGATATTACTATGTGTTGCTCCTAGATACTTATTTATTTATTTATTCGTTATATATGTCTTATTTCTATTATACTGGCTCTTTGTTGACGACTTGGCGAGTTCTTTCGGTTATGATTGGATACATTCGAACGGTTTTGGCTAGGAGGTGGAACCCCAGGCACCCCCTTGTACAGTAGCAGCGACTGGGGCAAAGGCGAACAGCAAGAGGTTGGCGGTTAGTATTGAAATCCCAAGGATAGTGTCGGACATCAGAATAAGTCACAACGTCACCATATCGGTTGCACCGAGGATTAGGGGGGACGAGGAAGGTGATCCCTTTAAGCCTAGTAGGAAAATTCAGAGGAGTCCCACGATTGGTGGTAGGCCCGATATTGAAGTAGCGGAAGAATTGGTGGTGTACCGAAACTGGATTGAAATTAGCTCAAGACAAGACGAAGGTGATTCTACTTACCGGAAATCGTATCACAAGGTCAAGGACGTCAATATGGGCAAGTACCTGTTGATGACTAAATAGAAGGTTAGGTATCTTGGGGTGCAATAGGACAATAATAGAAAATTCTCATTACATCTAGGAAAGGTGTGTGTCATGGTTGATACCCTAATAGGAGCGATTAGGACATCGTTGCCGAACGTCAATGGGCCCATCGACTCAGTTAGGAAACTATTACGGAGTGCGGGAGTCGGTGGTGCTTTATGCCACACCGATATGTGTCAAAGCCCTAGCAATACGGAAAAACAATAACATTCCGAAGATGTCGATAGTGATCGAATAAAAGATGAAGGGAAGAGTAGCTCTACTGCAGAGAGGATAATTGGACCAGAAAGCTGATTGACGACGCCTGCATTTTTAATAGAGAACGATTAGGAAAGAGACACACCCAAGATGCTGGGATTGTGATGTCGAAGGTGAAGATGCAGAGCATGCGTTGTTCAATTGCCCCAGATGGGACAATGGAAGTACGTTGTTGGATAATTACGTAGGCGAAATACTGGCAACCAATAACGTAATCGACGTGGTCGTCAATAGCGAGGAGAACTGGGCTAGATTCCAAGGGCTTTGCCGAAAGAAAATGATAGCTCAATCAGGTAGACAAGATAAGGAGAGGAACATGGAGAGAAGAAGGAGAGGATTAACTAGAAGAAGATCATAATAAGATGGGAGGTACACTCAGTAAGAAGACCAACCCTGAAGTAATGCCGAGAGGTGGTTCCAGGGTTGGTTCTTGTACCGATAGAGGAGAGAGACAGAGGAGGGGTTTTTTGGTGGGTAGAGGTGCTATCATCTTGCCAAGTCCCGCATAATCCAGGCGCGCGCTAACGTACCTAGTTATGCGTAACTGCATTCTCCTCTCCTCTCAAAACAAAAAATGTGCAAAATAGGAATGAGTATGGATATGAATTTTTAAATTACTATCTGTCAATAAATATCCACAATTAGTAAATTTAGGTTTAAGATTATATTATATTTGGGTTAATATACAAATGCGAATGATCTTTTACTATGAAATGCATAAAATAAAAGTAGATATCAATTGGTGCCACCAGATGACTTGTTATTTTGCGTGTTAAGTAAATATACCACAAAATTTCAGTTGATATAATAACCGTCACTTGTTGATAAAATATCGTTGATGTTTGGATAAGGTATGTATTTCTGTTTGTTTTAAAATAAAAACAACAGGTTGTAATAGACGTACGATTATAAATTGTAACGTATCGCTATTAAAAATCATTTTTGTTCTTCTGGAAGATTAGGGAAGAATACTATTCTTTGTTTGTATTCAAGTAAGGACAACGAGAGAGTGAGTGAAGCGTAAAGCATTAGAAAGCGTAGGCGAGAATTTATCTTCAGTAACATTAGTGATGTATGCCTGAAAAAGGCAAACGCGTGTAGAATCTGTGGTTTCAGTTTAATGTTTATACCGATGCAGTTATCTCTTCCTGGCAGACGAATAGTGTTTTTCTAACGCCATATTACGTTTCACCTTCTCTGAGTAGAAATTCGTGATACTCGCAAGTTTAATATTTCAAGTCCTGGCATAATCATTCATTGATTCGGTGTAATTAATACTTGGTTATGTACATGTCGAAATTTGTTTGATTCATTAAGAATGAAAGTAGCGAAAAAATGATTTTGACGGGAACTCTGTTCTTCTATACGAAAAAATGTCAATAAAGAGATATTTTAGTTTCCACTGAAATGAACAAATTATTGAAGGTTGTGAGGATTTCGAATTTTGCAGGAAAACAAGTAGTGCGCAGTTTTTCATGACAAGCGATTTACTCAGTAATTGGAAATAACCAATAGCATTTTTTGTTTAAAAAGAATGGAATTGAAACTAATCAATTATATTATCAAATATATTAGATGCTATTTTAGTACACAGTACTGACTTAGAAGTTGTTGCTAGAAATGCGAAAAAAGGTTTACATTTCATGACATCGACATTGGAAAAGGTGGAAAATGTCTCAATTCGACATGTATATTTATCTTTTTGTTATGTTTACCGATTTTTCGGAAACGGCTTGATCAATCGGAATGACACTTTTTGCTCCTTGTAAGACATAATTTTCCGTTGGTTCAGATATAAAATATTTTTCCATTTCTTTTTTGTAAACTATTTTTTTTTACAAAAATCCAATTTTTATGTATACAAATTCATCAGTTATTCTGGATTGGATCGAGCTATCGAGATGAAACCTTTTGCATCTTTTAAGAGTAGTCCATTGACTGGTCCCGTTTGCAAAATGTCTCCTTTTTGTTCATTGTTAAGTATTATTATTGCAAAGAATTCGTTATTTATCAATTTCATTTACGTCTGCTCAGTGATTATTCTGCAACTGTTGGTCTGATAACGAGATGATTCTAAAGCAACAGCCTGAGCAAGTAGTTTGAAATCGTGTTTTTCAACTTAGTCTTCAATTCGTGTTTCCATTGCGCGAAACATTGGCTGGTTGTTATTGTTGCTGTCGTATAAGAGGAATTTCTTGACATATCTGCGTACATCGTATTTTGTCCCTAATATTTCAGAGGTGTACAGCTAAAATAAAATTGTCTTTCACTTGCTTATATTAATTTCTACTGTCCATAAATAGCCATGCATTTTGTCGAATATTTGTTGTAGATGGCTTTCGGATTTTAAAGCTTTATTGTCTCTCGCGCATATTAGTGGGTCATTCGCGAATATTATCGCTTCTTTATTTTTATCGCTATTTGCGCTACAATTTACATCGCTATAAATTAAATAAAATGGGGGAGTTCACGGCTTCTTGTTATGGGTCGTCTTTGATTTTAGATACTTTGTTTAAACTGTTCTGGCTGTTACGTAAAATTGTTTGTTACGTAACATGTTCTAAATTATGACTATTATTTGGTGTAATCTATCTAAGTACTATCCATAGCGCTGCTTGATTTCCGTAAATGGACGAGAACGAGTGTTATTTATATTTCTATATGTCGGAGATGAAAGGACACCGGAACCTTCCCTTTGGAACTTTGGGAAGATCCCTTAACACTGTAACCTAGATTCTGCCATAGCCGTAATTAAGCAATTATCGTCATTCAATCCGATTGTATTTTCTCGAGATATGTGACAATGAGCTTCGGCTCGAGGCGACAACCAGTCGCCGAACGTAGCCGCGGTCAAGGAATCAACGTTTTGTCTAACAAAGGTATGGAGTAATCGTGTAGCTCTCGTCAAAAAGTGTTGAAGTGGTCATTACTTCCAGGAAAACTCTACATCTGGTCTTTTTAGTTTTCTCAAGTACTGAAACCATCGAGAGCGTATAGACAAAAGACCTTAAACAGTAGACAGGCGACGTTGGCTTCGGGGTTTTCAGTTATAGGGTAACACTGCTAGCGTGCGGATTTGGACCAGTTCAAATTGTATTCTTACTTATAATTACACTTCTGTATGAAAATATATTATCTACCTTACAATTTATTCACGACTTTCTCTGTTTATACATCAAATAACCTCAACAAAAAAAAAAAAATAGTTGTAGTGGCACTCGACAGTAAACATTCCAGCCGTTGCTGTTCGTGGATCACGACATGCAGATCCTCTTCATCTCCACAGTACATGTTCAGCTAGCCTGAGGACCCGTTATAAATCTCAAGATATAGTTAACTAAGGTCCTTCAAACAGACAAACAGTTTTTGTCCCAACTACGAAAAGATAGGGGAAAGCTATGTTTCTCACGAACGACGTTTCCTGCTAGCAACTTTCTCTCAACGTCACTTTCCCTCACTTTCCGGACGAAGGCATCTCTCCGCGAATCCGATGATCTCATGTTCTGCGACGCACCCCATCATAGTTTTCCTCTGCAGCATCATCACGACGGAAAGTTATTCTCTCGTGAGGTCACATCAGCGAGTTACATAGCGTCTTTACGCTCGGTGAATATTCTACTTTTTAACAAATGGTTATTTTAGTAATACTTGTAGCGTAGACAAGCAAGTTGAGTAGAACTTGGACTTTGAAAAAAAAGGGCATTTTGTTATCCCGCTGACCGCGGATTCGTTATTGACCCTAGGATCATTGTCATTGGCTTCTCGAGTATCTAATTACCACGGTTACTTGTCAAATGCTGTAATAATCCTATTTGCAGTAGTAAATATTGCATAACAGTAATGTCTAATCCAAATGAAGATTCGTTTCACGCCCCTAACCCTAGTCATAATGTGAACCCGACATATATATAACATTTATTGCCCGAGAAAATACATATTACACGTATATATTCTTAATAAAGAAAGAATTTCAGTTGGGATGTGGTTTTGGCAAAAGTACCGTTACGCGACGGTATGACGTAGCCATACAATATTTTGTGTCGGATTTACATTTTTAACATTTCAGTTAATGATTGAATTTAAGTCGCTACAAAGGTGACACTTTTCTACAATATTGTTTTTCCTTTCTTCAGGAGAAGAATGCGAGAACGAGTGTACTCAATGTGGTATGAGCGTTTGCTGAAGTAACTAGTTTTGTTATTCGATATTACTGTACTAAAAATATCTAAAACCTATAAATGGTATATAATGGTTAAATATGTAGTGAGGATGATCTCAGACACTTACATTTGAACCAATTTGGCTTTTCTGTTTAAATCAAATCGGGCAACCGTACATCTGGATCAGCTTTATTAGAAGTTTGCAGCAGAATATTTTTACTTTATTATTTAGTTGTTTGCAGTAGATTCGTGTGTTTGTTCGATTTGAAATCCGAATGTATATCTAAATAGCAAACGGCTTTTTTGTGAGGGATGGATATGTTGCTATTGTATCGTAGATATCGTGTAGGCGGAATTGCTTTTTGCATCTGATATTTTGGAAATGTACGGCCCGAACAGAATTGTTTTGAATTCGCTTATATTAATTTGTGATTTCCAAATTATTTTTATTACGTGATGTGGAAGCTCTCTTTTTCGAGCTTAAGGAAAGAAATCCAGCCAGAATGTGTTGAATGCCCTCTCTAAATCTATGAACACCGCTTCGACGCAATCACTCTCGTCTCTTGCCCAAGAGATATATGATGAATTTTGTAACTGCATGTATCGTTGAATGTTTAAATTTGAAGCCAAATTGGGTGCCCGGAATTAGGTTATTTTCAATGTATATAGTGTTATTTATCATAGATTCGGATACTTTATAAATGTTGAGTAAGAGTCTAATTCATCGGTATAGCTGACAGGATCACTGTTGCTTTTCCTTCTTTTTTTAATGCTACTGCCTTTCTTGTTTTCCAGAATGGAGAAATAGTTGACATTTAAGCAATTGTTAAATATTATGCTGCAGGAGTAGATGTGTGAAATGTGCGTAAATATAGTAGGTAGGTTCTTTTAAATCCATGTTACCAAATTCGATAATTTTTTTTTATTGTTCATTTTTGAAGGTTAGATCTAACTTATTTTAATTTGTGGAAATGTCAGATAGAATTAAATCTGGATTGTCAACTTAGTATGCGTTGCGTCAGTTTGTTCGTTGTTTGTGCGATTATGCTGGTTACTTGATATATTCTTATATGGCTATTTTGTGTGTGGACTGTTTCAATGCGTGCTCTTAGTATAGACGATTAGTTTATGACTTCCCAAATTAGCCTTTTTAGGCCCTTTATTGGGAGATACTCAAGGTTTCGTCTATGTAACGCGGAGCGTGCCCATGCGGCCCAGCAGTCACGTACCCCCAAGTAGACTCTGACCGTTTTTCCCATTCGGTATATGCTGAATATTTCAGGTGGAATTCAGTCGTCTTTGCCAATATCCTAAGCTTTCTCCTTATACTTTATAACCATCCAGACAATAAATGTTATTTCTCTATGTTAGTATGTTTAGTATCTCATGGGTTTCGATAATGATTATCTTATTGTCTTCGTCGAATTGTGTGACGGTACATGTCGGCTTTCATGAGTTCCTATTTGTATCCGTTCTGGTTGTGTCAGAGTATATCACTTATGTTGTGGTGTTTTGGGCGGAAGACGCAGTTAATCGATGGTGAAAGTTCTTTGGGTTTTTATTTGGATATGTTTTCCATTCTACATTTCCAGTAGTTTCTTATGAAGTTGTGGAAAGCTTTTCTAATTTCGTATTCACTCTCGTTGTTCCTCTGTTATTCTGCTCTTCCTTTCTTTTCCAGCAACGCTAGTAATTTTTCACCGTTGCGTTTGATCTTTTATTTTAATGTACTAATTCTTTGTAGGATGATTGGTTCCCCGTGTTACTATCCTTTTTCTTGTTTTTATCTTTTGTGCTTTAGATGATTTCTATAGACATGGTTTCTATAGGTAATCCGGGTACGGAATTCGATCTTTTCATGTTTTCGCTTGGTTTCAATAGTACTTTTATGCACTGTACTAGTTCCACTTCGTTTAATTCTTCTGTTATCCGTTTATTCATTGGTGTTAATTCTATGCGAAAAAACATTTGCGTAATAAAAACTAGGACTTTGTTTGAATATAACAGAATTTTTCTGTCAAAATCAGGAAAAGATACTTACTTTTGCTACGTTTATGACTCCTTTCATATACTTGCACGGTGTGGTATTTTTCGAAGCAATTGCGTGTATGCAGGGCCGGTTTAACCAAACGAGTGGCATAATAGTACATCGATTCTCTTCTTCTACCTTTGGTTTTCCGTGTACAACATACCACACGATCTTTACTTCCTTCTGTGTCATCTCGCCGAATGACATGTAAAAGGCCGTTTAGTCTTTCTGCTGTTCCAGAAGATGATGAAGTATTCTTGAGGTCGGCGTCACGAAAATGCCCAATTAATTGACCCATCAAGCGACGTACGAATTGCAAATGCGTTATTTTGTTTTTACTCTTTTTCTTCTGGTTTGCGTTGTATAATAAGTAAGAATTTATTGTTGATATTTCCAATCCGCAAAAAAGTAATTTTCGCCTCCATTTTTGGGACTTTCGTATAAAACGGTATGTAGCTGTTTACTGGTCTGCTTTACACCGCCCATATATTCGTGGCGGCACTCGCCGACGGAACTCTTTTCGATAGCTTCGCGATACAAAGCGCCATATCATGAAAGTGTAAGGCCGACATGCTTCCTACATCCTTCCGTCGAATATTTGGAAGAAGACATACGTGGCAGCGGTCGCGAACGCCTAACGAACGCGTGCGTAGTGCGGATATCGAGGGGCAAGAAAAGAAATAGTCGTTCGTATTCGAGTTCCTTTCCCGACGTTCCGCGCAGCGAAATTGAAAGGGGCGATCTGAAAAAAGCAGAGTAAACTGGAGTAGTTTTGACCTGTATACCAGGTTCAAAAGGTAATTTAAACGTTTCGGTATAGTTACATGTTTAATTAAGGAACGGTTAACCGGAAAATCTTTGTAGTTGAAAAGCATTGAATTCTGAGTAAAGTTGGCGAGCAGATTTCAGTTCGTTG
>NW_022883112.1:0-20597 GCF_011952255.1 Bombus vosnesenskii
TGTCCGTCCTGTGATAAGATTGCACCTATACCTTCGTTACTGGCGTCAGTCGTTAATGTGAATGGTTTCGCAAAGTCTGGGAATTTTAGTACGGGTGATGAACAGACTTTGTCTTTTAATGTCTGGAATGCTTCCTGGGTTTTATCTGTCCGATGATATGGTGTCTCCTTTTTTGTAAGTTCGGTCAATGGTTTCGCGATCTTAGTAAAGTTTCTGATGAACTTACGGTAATAACCTGCAAGTCCTAATAACGATTTGATGTCTGTGGGATTACGTGGCTGTTTGAAATTGCTAACGGCTTCTAATTTTTTGGGATGTGGCTTTACACCTTCGGCGGTTACTATATGTCCAATATATTCTAATTCTGGTTTGAGAAATTCGCATTTGTCCGGCTGTATTTTGAGTCCGAGTTCGCGTAGGCGTTGCAATACTATCGCGAGGTTGCTATTGTGCTCTTCAATCGACTGTCCGTGTATTATAATGTTGTCTAAATATACGAAGCAATGTTTATTTATGAGTCCTCTTAGTGCGGTATCCATCATGCGTTGAAATGTTGCAGGTGCATTCTTTAAACCGAATGGCATCCTATTGTAATGATAGTGTCCTTGTGGTGTGGAGAATGCTGTGTACTTTTTAGAGTCTATGTCCGTTGGGATTTGGTGGAATCCGGAGGATAAATCGGGGGCTGAGAAGAATTTTGCGTTGCCTAGTTGGGATAGTATGTCGTCTATGTCAGGTAATGGATATGCGTCCTGGTCAGTTAGTTCGTTTATTTTTCTGAAGTCTATTGCAATTCGCCATTTCTGTTTCCCTGAGGCGTCTGCCTTTTTTGGTACTACCCAGACTGGTGAATTGTAAGGAGAATCAGATGGTTCTATAATGTTCTTTTGTTGCATTTCGTCCATTTGTCGTCTGATTTCTTCTTTATGGCATTCAGGCGGTCGCTAAGATTTTGTGTTAATGATTTTATTTTCTTTTAACGTTATTGTGTGTTTAGCAATGTTAGTGCATGGTAATAAGTCGGTCTCTAGATTGAATACGTCGAGGTAGAACAGCAATATCTTTTCGATTGGTTCACGGAGGGTTTTCTCTATATGCGAATGTCTAACTAAATCTTTAAACGTGGAGACTTGATCGTACGTATTTGAATTTTCGATAAAATTAGTCATTTTGGCTGGGCACTCACCACCATTGATAAAGCATATCGTTGTTGGTTTTCCTTCCAGGTAGACTGTTTTTGACACTGCTTGTTTTGGAGGTACGTCGTTTTCCTGTTGCAATAAAAGTATATTATTGTCAAGTTTTAATTGTTGTTTCGAGAGTTCAAATTTGAATTTAGATAGGGCTGGCAAACCGAGTATGCCGTCTTCTATAATTGGAAAGTTGTCTTCTACCACAAAAAATTCTAGAGTTTTGCCAAATAGTTTTATCAAAGCGTGTTCGTTGGTTTTAAATTTAGAGTGTCCCATCGAGAATTTCCGTTCTTTTGTTATTCTTGGTCGTAATACGCATCTTCGCTTGAGTATATTAATTCCTGCTCCGCTGTCAATGAGGAATTTATGTCGCTGTCCGTCGGATCGTAAAAGTACTGTGGGTAGTCTTCCCGTTGTGGCGTTAATTCGTAGGTCTGGTCTGTTGGATTCTCTATTTCTTCCTTGTGTGTCTCGAGATTGTGGACTGCTGGTGGTCTCGGAAATTGGCTGGGTGTTCGAAAATTTTTACATTGACTGGAGACATGTCCGATCTGGTTGCATTTGAAGCATTTTAATTGTGTCCTTTGGGCAAGTGGTATTTGTTCGGTTTGTCGGAAGCTTCTTGGCATTGGATTGGGTGTTGGAGTTGGTTTTTTAGTGATCGGATTAGGATTATTGGTTGTTAGTCGTTGCTGCTCAGGGAGTCGTAATCGTTCTATTGGTTTTGGTCGTCGATTTCGATCTTCCCTGAAGAATCGCTCGATGTCGGTGGCTTTCTTTTCGGCTTCAAGGATATTGTATGGTGGATTGGCGAGTAGTAATTGTCCTATTTCGCCTTTCAGGCCTCGGATAAAATCGATCACGGAGTCTTTTAAAATCCTGTCGTTCATAGCTCGTCTAGTAATTTCGTCACGGTATTCGTTCGTTGTACTGTATTGTAACTTATTGAGTGCTCTGCGGAACCTGATGATATAACTTTGCACACTTTCGTCGTGACGCTGTCTCGTTTCGCGTAGCTGGTCTTGATGTTCTCTAACAGAGTCTTGGGTGGCTACGTTTCGTCTTAGGGCATCGTACAGGTGTCCGTATTCGTATATCGGCATGTTGCAGATTTTGATCATTTTTAATAGTAGCGTGGGTTCGCTACACATGGCTCGTAATTCGCGTACTTCGCGTATGAATTCTTCTACTCCGATATTGTCTTCGCCGTTTAATTGCGGAATACATACTATCGCGCCTTTGGCCCGTAAGCTCGGAGAGGCGAATTGCGGTGGACGGTCTTCGTAAGAGGGATGGTTGTCTTCTTCTGTTCGAATTGGAACGCATGGTGGGGAAGTTCTATCTCTCGCGGCAACAGATTCGTCCATAGTAATAAGGGAGCCTAGTTCTGTAGTAGCGTCGCGTCCTATTTTTATTTTGGAGATATTTTTGCCTAATAGTTCTATTTCCGCTGCACGCTTCTTATTTTCGCTGTCGGCCGTCCGTTGTGTCTCTTCTACACGTTGCGCAAGAATTTCAATTTGTTTTTGTATCACGTCGAATATGGCACGAATCGAATTGTCCGTACCTCCGTTTGTAGAAACGGTTTCAATAGTTTCGACTTTGTCTTTTCGTGATGCGGGCATGATTCTAATTGAACTTTTTGAGTCTGAACTACTGTTGCTATTTGGACTCGAAGCGCTTGAGAAACTGGGTTTTCTCACACGGTATCGTGAAAATGAATCCAGATTTTTCAGCTTACCGTAGTAGCTATGACCGTTGAGGAGTCTCAGCGATGTTTCCTCTCTGGTTGGTTCTAGATTCCGAATCTTATTCGTAGGCTTGCTCTGCGCTGACCGTAGTCCTCTCGTCTGGTTTCACCGTAGTGGAACGTTGAAAGTTGCTGCAGGGCTTCGTAGTAGCAAAGATTCGCACTGGGTCCGATGATCCTTCGATCTTCAACGATGCGCGTACGCCGAAATCGTAATTTCGTTTGCACTGAAGTGAATAGATCCTGGCACGGATCGCCAAAAATGTCGTGTAAAATTAAGGTAAAAATAAGGAACTTGTTAATTTCCGAAAAGGAGATGAAGTTCTTTTTATTTTTTACTCAATTTATACAATTTTTTCGGTTCGCGATGATACGCTTTCGATACTTGGATTAGTTAAGAATTTTTTTTAGACTGACTGGATGATTTTGAAGGGAGCATTTATATTCTTCCATTCGTTGGAGTGGGAGAAGGTTTTGTTTATACTTAGTGTAAAATTCGGAGAACGGCTGGAGTGATCGAATGCCCCTCAGGCGGCTGAGAACGGATGCTGACCGGACGGTCACACGCGATAAGGCGTTCGGAATTTCGGTTTGTTATATACAGCTGCTCGAATTTCGTCTGTGACACTCTCTCGGTTCGGAGATAACAGCGCTGTGTGCCGCCGGACGATTAATAACCGACTCGAGATCTAGATACGAATAAGTATAAAAAGGTTGGATCTTGGTTTCGTCGTTCTTACGACCATATAACGCGTTGTAGGACGTGACGATGTGAAACGAAGAATCCCTTCAGAATGGAAAATGCCGCGACACGGAACGACGCGATAGCCGACTTTGATACAAAGCCGAAGGTACTTGACTCGAACGAAGTCGAGTATCGCTCAAGGGAGATCGGTCATGAAGTAAGGGAAAGAGGAGCACTCGTACGATCCTCGTCCCCGTGCGATTAAATATCGCAGGGGTGCGTTCGACGGAGGTCGTAAGAAGAGTCGCGATAAAGCGAACGAAGCAGGCTTACGCCTGTAATCTTTGGAGGTATGTTAATATCGCGACTAAACGTCGTAACCCACGAACTCCGGAGAAGAGGGTCGCAGTTATTAATCGGGCAGCGATAATCGCCGGCTCTACGATATCCAACGAATTCATCCGCCTCCTCGTCCGTCGATTCTCCGTCGTTCTTCGATCGTCGTTCTTCGATCGTCGTTCTTAATTACGCGTCTCAGGGGGACGAGAGCAACGCGTATCGCCGCCACGCGTCGATCGAGGAGGTATCGATTCGCTGCCGCGACCAGCGTCAAAGGCCGGGCCGACGAAACAACGTTATGCCACGCGTCGAGATTCGCGTTGCTCGGCGCCTTTCTCCGTGGGTCACGAAACCGAAAGGGAGGAAAAACACGAGGGATCCGTGAAAAGGCGTCGTTGTTCGATCGGCGTGTGTCCACCGATAAGCGAAGCGACGAGGACGCGACCTAACAGCAACACGAGCAATTCCTCTACCTCGGGTTTCTCGTTTTCTGGATGGACGATCCGGTCCGCAGTTTTTGATTCTCTACAGAGGAGTATACAAGTACTTGATTTGCAAAATGATTAGTTTAAAAGATATCTTAAATTTAACTCTTTTTTATTTTATTTTATTTTATTTCTTTTATTCCTTTTTTTTATTTTATTTTACTTTTTTATTCTTTTTTTTTATTATGTACCTTGCAATTCGTACAGCTGAACATTAAATTTAGTATTGTAGGACTTGTGTGAATGGGGAGGAAGGATAAGAGAGAGTTAACAAGTTTTTAAGCTTTCATTAGTTTTTATTCACCTACAGTCTTGACTAAGAATATACAATTCAGTACTAATATATATAGAAAAATACAAATATCCACATAAAACTGTACATACAATCATACATACGAAACCATACATACAAAACCAGACATACAAAACCATACTTGACTAAGAATATACAACTCAGTAGTAATATATATAAAAAAAAAATACAAATATCCACATAAAACTGTACATACAACCATACATACGAAACCATACATACAAAACCAGACATACAAAACCAAACTTGACTAAGAATATACAATTCAGTAGTAATATATATAAAAAAAAAATACAAATATCCACATAAAACTGTACATACAACCATACATACAGAACCATACATACAAGAATTATTATACTTAGAAAAAAAGAGTCTGGCAATAGTAGCGATTATTCGGGATCGAGGTATCCCAACTCCAGCCAGTATGCTGCCATATCTCTTGCGGATTCTCCCGGCTCTCGGTCCAGCAGCAACCTTGCAGTTATTGCTTCTCCTGGAGAAGGATCGATGTTGACTAGGCTCCCTGTCCGTCTCAACATGGTGAATTGGGCCACTCGATGTCTCTTCCCTTGGATCGGTTGTTCTCGTACACCTGGCAGAACGATTTTTCTAGCCCACGGTGCCATTTTTGCCAAATTACGGGGCAGCAGCCGTATTGAATCGAGACATTGCTCGCTCTCTAACCCCCAATCGATTAGAAAGACGATGTAGCCAGTCATGGTCCTTTGTAAAAGGATGGCTCTTTCCCAAGCGCTAGGTTCCTTAAAATCTACTAGCACGGCGACTAGCATGCCTGTTCTTAAACTTTTCGCCTTCGGCAAGTACTCCACGGGATGTTCCATCATCTTCAAATTGAGTGTTTGGGTTATCTTCGGGCATCCAGCCAAACGAACCCACGTGGTGGTAAGTGATTCGACTCGAACCACCCGGACGGGAACTCCTTCTCGGAACCGATCGTTTGTCTTTTGTAAAATCTCCATGGCTTTCAAGCTTTCGAAAAAATTTCGAATGTTAATGTTCGACTATACTGATCTGCCTAGTTTACGTGTCTGGGTCGGATGGTGCTGGCTCCGCCGGGAATCGGACCCCCTTTATATACCAGCAGCACCGACCTTGGAGAGGACCCCCTTTATATATCAGCTGCACCGACCTTAGAGAGGACCCCTTTAAATATCAGCAGCACCGACCTCGGAGAGGTACTCGGTCACCGTTTAAGCTAAACGCACGTTTTCGTTTGTCTTGTCTCACACTTTTCTTGTCCACGCAATATTTTATAACAGTGTTAACAATATATACAGGCAAAATATATAGTCTATTTTTGATACACAAGTGTCAGATATCAATTATTGCTTTCCGTTAAAATAAATATATCACTATTAGATGCTCTTTTTAACATTCCGATCCGCATCCTTACAATATTTTACAATTTTTAACCTAAAAATGTCGCTAGAAAATAGAATACGAAAAACAATTTGAAAAGCACTAGCTCCCTTGAATGTGAAAATTGTGACGTGGGTGTATGTGCTTTGCCCTGCTTTAAAATATATCACACTCAATTGAATTATTAATTATTAAAGTAAATTATTAAAGTTCACGTATATGTATCGTACCTTTAAGAAAAGTTAACATTTAATTATCCAATGTGCTTGCGTAGAGAACAGCATTATCCGCCACATATTGCGGTGCAGTATCGTTTACGCGTAGTTCGCGTCAAACCTGCCCTACGAAGGAACGTCCCCGCACAAAATTCAATCGTACCTAAGACGTTAAACCGATCCTTTGCAAGTTTTCTTCACAGAGATACGCTATACGAGTTCTTTGATTGATATCCGAAAAGTTTCTTTCTGTTTATGAGGAAATAATAGACGCACAATGTTATTTGCTTTATATCGTTTTGTCGCATTACGTACGATCCATTTTGTTCTATTGAGATAAACACCGACACATTTCACAGACTTGGTTTCACGTTTGTACGGAGGTGTTTTATTGTAAAAACCACGTTTGCGAAAAAAGACATTTTCCGGACAACCTAATATATTTCATACGATGCTGTTGCCAAGAAGTATTTATTAACGAAATGCTAAAAATTGTTAGTTGCAAACAAATACTAGGGGAAATTGTTTCATCCGCTTTTACACGCAGAAGAATTTTACGGCTCAATAATATTGCTATTGGAACGAACGAGCCGTTTCGCTAACATCGGTACAAAGTAGAAACGAATCGGTACTTATCAAGGAGAAAACTTTGTCCAGCGTGGGGAAAAGTTTAAAGACCGATGTCCCTCGATCCACGCTGGAGACGGCCGATGAAACAAGGCGAATTACGGGAGATCGGGAGTAGAAGGCAGAACGGGCGGAATAGAAAAGGGATGGATACGGCAAGCTTCGGCCGTGCGATTTCGTATCACGTAGCGTTATCCCCTCGTAAAGTTGGCCACTCGTGCCACTAGCAGAAACTGTATGGCGGGCTCCGGGAGGATTTTAATCGCGCGACGGACGAACGTATCGGTGAAATTACTGGAGAGCCCCGTCGACGTGCCTTTCGTTCCTGCCTGTCCCACGGCTCGGCTGCCACGGATCTAACAGATTTACCGGATCCAACGTGCCGGGATACGAAACTTCGAAACTGGCTAGAATCGACTGCTACGTTAATTGCCGGCCGCCCCCTCGCACCTACTCGTCTATCAGACGACTCCAACTAGTAACCAACGAGCAAACCGCTGATTTCAGGCGTAAATTCAGCTGAAAATCCGTAGCGTGGAACGATGAAAGTGGCCGCACGGAAGAAAATAGCCTGGCGATCAAAAGGCTGGAACGTGCTTTCAGACCCGAACGCTTAGCTGCGCCGTCCCGCACCGAGATCCACTCCGACGCGCGGCGTTTGCTGTCGAGTTCGGCTACGATTGGCAAACGCAAATCTTACGTGGACGCGCATTACGCGCGTTCCGCGCATTTCAAATTTCACGACGTAACGTACTCGACGATTCAACGTAACGTGGAAAACGCGACAAGATGTTCGAATTTGGAATCATGCGAGCGCGCTGGGTCGATCGGCATGCCATCCGTCAAACGCGCGGCAAATAAATCTGTCGGTGTAATTTTAACGAGCCGCGATACCGCTCGAGGATTATACGGGTAATTTAAATTCCGCTCGATCGATCGACGCGACTGATGGAACGACGATGTGCCGGCTGAGCCGAGATGAAATGATAAATTAGCGAATGAAACAGCCAAGTATAATAGAATGCCCGGTTAAATATAGAGCGTTTTAAACCGATTAACAGATAACTGCAAATTAGATCGTCCATTAGCACGGTTCGTCCACGTTCGAGCGGCATCGTTCGAGAATCAGTCGGAGAATTAGTCTGAGAATTAGTCAGAATACCCTCCGATCGATCGTTTTCCCCCCGAAGTCTCGCATTCGATCTGTTTCGATTCGCCATTCGCGCGATCCGAATTTAAGTTTCACGAATGTGCATACGAACGAGCCGTACGTACCACTGGCTATCGCACGATCGCTGTGGCAAAGCGCTGGCGTACAATTACCGCTATTTGCCGTTAGTTGAAATATATTGTAAACGTTATTGCTCGTGCGTGGAAACTCGCTACTTCGCGCAGCCAGTCGAACTGTTCGATATTTATAGCCAGTCGACAAATACCGCGTACCTATCGTCGAGATTCTACGCAAGCATTGCGCGCGTTACAAACCCCTTCTATATCGTGCAATTATCGTATCGAATAGCCGCTGCTCGAATTTCGCGCTGCGAATCGCATTCGAAAAATTTTATTTATCTGGAAATCGAACGTGCAGATTTTTTTTTTAATTCAAACGACCTAACCCGAGCAGTTAGATTGGCCGAATTTCGTTCTCTTTGGAAACTTTGAGATCTCCGAACAACCCGTCTCTAGATGTCTACGATAACTTTGAAATTTCTAAATTCCAATTAATAAGTAAAAACCGGAACGACCAACATTCCCTGGACCGCGTAATCCGCATGAAAATACAAATTCAGCGTCGAATACGAAGAGATAGATGAAAGAGTGATTCGATGGTAGAGCAAATCGGACGTACGGTTTGTAACACGAGACATTAATACAGTTGGTGGAGCCGCGGAAAGCGGATGGAAATGGAAATTTTCCGATTTTAATATCGGTGAATGCATCGGAACGCGAGAAGAAAGATCAAAAGGTTGACTGTTGACTAATTTGAGCGGCACGCGAGCCACGAGCCCCGAGCCCCGAGCCGCGAGCGTCGCGATGCTCGCGTGCGCCGAAGCTACTGCGATCGAGCGAGCGTCGTAACCTCGGTAAATAACCCGTCGTATAATATTACGTACACTGATCAACGATTGGGAAAGGGAGTTTCGCTAACCGGGGCATCGCCCCACCGTCGTGCGAAAATAAACTAGTTAGCGGATATCAAGTCGTCGATTTTACAGCTAGCTGCTGTTACGTTCGAACCGTTTGTAAACCAGTGACGCGCAATTTTGGATAGCGATTGCGATCGAAATCCGACCCCTCTCGAGAATCCTACGGAAAGAGAATTTCTTTCGCAGTGGTTGGTCTGGCCGATCCAAGTTTCGGCGCGCGTTGTCGCGATGCCTAATCGCTGCGTTGCCGATCGTCGTTGCCATTGGAACGCGCGGCGAGCGAACAGCCGTGAGTTTGCTCTGTACACTCGAGGCCTGAACTCAAAGGCTTAACGACCTGTTTGCCGTTGCAGCTCGGCAGAAACGAATCTTCGGCGTTCGCCCGAGCTAAACCAGCGAATATTCGAGCGGCCTGCCTCGGAACGGTCGCTGCATTTCTGCTGAAAAATTAATCAACGCGGAACATAAATCGCCAGTGATAAACACGTGAAAAACCATGCGCAGATGAGGGGGGGGAAGAACTGCAACGGCAACGTTGTTGCCAAACGAATGTAATGAAGGGGCAAATACGCGTTTGTTTGCAAGTACCCTACGGCGAGCAAATAACGTTACGCGAAGTACGCGGCCCCGTTTCATCCAGGGTCGTCCTTTTATACACACGCGTGAAAAATTTCGCGGAAATTCGCACTGGAGACGCAGAATCGGTGCGCGGAAAAAATCTGGCCGACTCCTGTTAAAAAATTTCTTTCTTCCAAAATTTTCCCCGTGGACCGCGCTATCCAGCCGCCCGTGTTTCCATCTCTTCGCCAGGAATTTGGCAACAGAGTTTGCGAAAAGTTACGGGCGCCGCCTGGAGAGAACGGCGAGACCGGTTTTTCTAAAATAAAACGATCCTGCGAAATAGACGCGACGAGTGCCCCGGTCAGTCTTGGAAACTCGTGTCTCAGCGAATACTCCTTCCGCTTCTGGCCATACGTACAAGTATATCAACTCGCGCCTTGCAACGCGTCTCGTGCCGTTTTTCTCCTATTCTGCTTGCACGTTTCTCAAAGAGAATACCTAATACCAAGGTGGCCTTCGCTTTACGCGTCTGTGCGAGTCCCGCGATGGAAAAAACGTCGCGCTGTTCAGCAAACCAGCAACGACAATACGTATACGACGTTGCAGAAATCAACGAATGTTCGCGTATAGAAACTTCTAAAAAATATCCACTGTCGAAAAATAGAAAAATGCCTACTCGTGCAAAGATCAGCGAGAAACGAAACGTTTTTCGACTCGTAACCAAGCGTTATAGTCACAGGAATGTAACGAAACGGCGCGCAAACAACCGACGCGAAACCATCGTGACGCAAAAGCATTTCGCGACAGGGAGCGCGGGTCCGACCGTAGCGAAAAAACAGCATCCAGCCCGCTGTCGTTTCAGCCAATGGGGGGTTGTATCGATATATCGAGGCAGCGTCGCTGAAACCTGCTGGTGGCAGAGAGCCAACGATAAGGCCCGCCATCTATAGACCGTAAGAGCCTCCTTTTGTATTAACGACGCTGTCCCGACTGTAATTGAGAGTCTCTGTACTCCGGCCCAACGTAGCCAGGTTATTAAATCCCGGGATATAAATCAGTTAATATATTCCACGCGCCGCTAGCTCGCACTCTTTTCTTCGCCAGAGAAATGGATTTTCCGCTAAACTTAAATTGCCTAGCGATCGCCGGATGTGAAGGTTCTTTCGAGTCCGTCGATAAAGAGCTTCCGCGTACAACCGGCCCGATCAACGTACCATCGACAGGCGACAACTGCCAACGATTTACGACGGTTACGATGGTATTACCTTTTCTCCACGATACTTTTCTTTTTCTTTCTCTTCTTCCGCCGTATTTGAGTTAATCACGATGGTTGGTCGCTTTACGTCATCGTGTACGGGGGACATGCCGAATAAAGTTTGTGGAAAATCATTACTCCACGGATCCTTTTCATCGAGTGTTCCAAGATAGCCGTTAGTGGAATTTTCGACCTCGTTTAAGACCCTTCAACTAGCTGAAATCTGCTCGCCAACTTTACTCGGAATTCAATGCTTTTCAATTACAAAGATATTCCGGTTAACCGTTCCTTAATTAAACATGTAACTACACCGAAACGTTTGGATTACCTTTTGAACCTGGTATACAGGTCAAAGCTACTCCAGTTTACTCTGCTTTTTTCAGATCGTCCCTTTTAATTTCCCTGCGTGGAACGTTGGGAAAGGAACTCGAATACGAACGACACGAATAATTTGATAGAAAATCTTCGTCGAAGCGAATTCGAAGCAAATTCGAAGCAAATTCGAAGCAAATTCGAAGCAAATTCGGGCCGAACGAATTCTCGCCTCGATTCGAAGCCAATATGCTTGTCCTTAAATTGGCTGTCCTCCTCGGCAGGATACCTACGAAATCGCAAATACGAGACCGACGATTCGTAGGAAAATCTGTGTGACCGCCGGTAATACCATCTCCTATAATCGACGTTGGCCTGCTTACGTCAGTCTGCTCGTGGCAGGTGTCCGACGATACAGGCTCAACGCGACATCAACCTCGTCGTTATAATCCGTACAAGCTTGGTCTCGTGTAACGGTAACGTTAGTCGTGTAATAGATACTTTCGATGTCGGCGTCGAAATCATTTCCCAATATATTTCCTGCGAAATTGTTTCGTAATTTCGTAGTAACACACCGACTGGCTATGTGCCACGTCACCGACTCGCCTACACCTCGCTATCTCTCCCTTAACGAGAATTTTATTGAACCGAGCGATCGACCCGGCTCGCCCGGTAAATACCATCGCTCCTCTGGACACACCGACGATAATTGACGCAGTTCGATATCCTTGTAAACCGACGCCAGGCGCTTCTTGCCTCGTAAAGACGAATCTTTCGAACGGTGTCATTCGCGTTCAATTCGTTTTTCTAGCGAGGGGCCTCGAATCTTTAAACGACGAGAAACCTAATCACTTTCAGACAACTCTCGTTTAAAGACGAAACAACGTAAAGAACTGGGTTCGGCCTTCTCCCATCTGCGTATCTTTCGGGGAGTCGATTGCGATGGTCATCTCCTTTGTCGGATACGATTCGAATTGGTCGAATAAGCTGGCAAGTGCTAGATCCGTCTCATCTCCTTCTTCCGTCGAATATTAGCGCCACTACGAACGCATAAACCGAAAAATCTTGCCACCGTATTACGCCGAAATATTCGACGATGTTCATTCGCAAGCGATAAAGCTTCGCTACTGTTCGCGATCGGCGCTGCTCTACTACGAAATATCAAATTTATCGCGTAGCCGCGTACACGGGAGAAAGAAAGAGATCGTAAGGGCGGTATTTACCCACCGCGAGAGACAGGCTACGAAAGACGAGCACGAGCGACTACAAAGTTCAATCGGGCTCGATAAAGCTTAACTTGCTCCGCGGAGAGCGGCCATTTGGAATTCGAGTGGCGTGTACGGTGTGCTCGGTGCGTTAACGAGTTCGATCGTCATCGTAAATAAGCAACCAGCGGTCCGAAAAATCTCGCCACGGTCAAGAAGACTTAAGAAGCCGTTCGCGGAAGATGGGCGGCGCCACCCGCTACTTCTCGGCCGGAAATTACAGGTGACTTGGCGCGGTCTCTCTGCCCCCGCTTCTCTCGACAGACAGAGAGAAGAGGGCGCGGGCGCATCGTAAAATCCAAGCGAAGAGAAAGAAAGAGAGAGAGAGGCGTCGCTCGTCGAAAAAATCAGACGCGATCTTTCGCGCTTTCGTCGACAGTTTCTGCCTCGCCGTTACGTTTCTACCGCCACCGCTGTATTTCGAAACGGAAGGGGGACGCGATTCCGTCTGTCGGCTTTCTTCCTGCACGCTTCGTTGTGCACCGTCGCGCGTATTTAGACGCTGGAAACGAGAATTACAAAAATTTCGTGGTGCAGTTGCTCCAACTCTTCTCGTTTCTCGCCATTGAAGTCGCAGGTGTCAGGTCGCGCGATCGATACAACCCCCGTTAAAGGATCGAAACGGTGTTCGTTTGCGATTCTAGGCAAAATCGTTTCCTATTTAGCGTGAAAGTTCCAATTGTTTCTCTCGTCTAGTTAGCGCGCAAGCTTCTTCTCCTTTCCTTTCACTCGTTAGAAGCGAAATAGTTCAGAGATCCTCGCAGCGTTTCAAACATCCCGCTGACTCTCTTCGTTCCATTGTCTTCGTCCCGTTGTCTTCGAAACGTTAATTTATTCGTTCGTTCTGTTCTCTCTCTCTCCCTCTCTACCCGTTCTTCTGCTCGCCCATCCACCTACTCGTTCGTTCCTTTAATAGTTTTCTTTTCCGCGACCGCACGTTCGTTTCGCCGTTCGCCAAAGATGCGCGAATTTTTCAAACTTCGCTTTCTACGCTTTCTACGCTTTCTGCGCGAACACGGAGTGGAAGATCGTGGAACGGGAGGCTTGTATCCACGCGGCACTGCGATTTAAGGAGTGCGATCGAGGTCCCGATGATGTTCTTCTCTGACGGATCGTCGATATACGTAGAACGCGACGAGGTACAACTCGATGCCGCGTCGCGCGTTTCAGAGGATATCAGCCCTTTTCTCTCGCGATCCAGCAAGAAACGACGAGACGAGCGAAGGAGGAGGTGTCAGCCTCGACTGCGGTACCTGCGCCGACGACGCGATCCGAACGTAGCGATTGGAAGGTCGCTTTAAGCGTTAATTTGGCGATCTCGCGATCGATCGTGATCGGTGTCGGGATCGGCGTAATACGCACGTACGAGCGCATATTACGAGCGAAAGACGATTGAAAGGCTTCGCGCTCGTAACCGTGACACTGTCCGGGCATGGTTGTCCTTGGCTCTACGACGCCTGTCGCTCGAGATCCCATTATCTCGAATCGATTATTCAACACTTTGCATCTGCTCCGATTAGTGCAACGTCGAGGAACCAAACAATGCAAGAACGATGAAACGTAGGATATATATTAAATGATAAAGGATCAGCGTTTTGGCGCTACTTTGGCGGGGCTACTTTGGCGGCTTAAAAGAGACGAATACGTGGAATACGTCGATCGATCTCTCGTATCGAGGATACAGACTGGCGAGCATAAGACGGATCAAGTTTCGAGCCACGTTTCGAAAGGGCGAATAAAGTGGAATTAACGCGGCTCGCTATAGGGCGAGTATACGGAAACCACGGGCTGCGATAATGTAACCCGCGGGATAAAGGCTTCCGCGTACGACTCGACGTACAATTGCCCTTTACAGTGTTCGCAGTGGAAAACGATCTGCGCACAGATCGGGGTGCGGCTTAATGCCAATTCACGGACAAAGGGTGACCGCGGACGAAAAAGAGAGCCACGGCATTCTTGGAGCGAGCGAGTTTCGTGAGAGCGGCTGGCTACGCCGTCTCTTTCGACGTTGCTCTTGTCGTGTAAAATTAAGGTAAAAATAAGGAACTTGTTAATTTCCGAAAAGGAGATGAAGTTCTTTTTATTTTTTACTCAATTTATACAATTTTTTCGGTTCGCGATGATACGCTTTCGATAATTGGATTAGTTAAGAATTTTTTTTAGACTGACTGGATGATTTTGAAGGGTGCATTTATATTCTTCCATTCGTTGGAGTGGGAGAAGGTTTTGTTTATACTTGGTGTAAAATTCGGAGAACGGCTGGAGTGATCGAATGCCACTCAGGCGGCTGAGAACGGATGCTGACCGGACGGTCACACGCGATAAGGCGTTCGGAATTTCGGTTTGTTATATACAGCTGCTCGAATTTCGTCTGTGACATTCCCCCCTTCTTAGATTGAACTTGATCCCTCAAGTTCTCTTCAGAAGACTTTTGTGGAATCGGACTTGGCGTGGCTTGAAAATTACAGCTGATTCCTCCTCTTCATCTGAGTGGTATGTGTTGGTCGGAATACAGATGTTGGGTGTTGAGCCCAGGGTGAGTGGTACTGGTGGGGCTGTCGCATTGTGGCTGTTGATTACAGTTTCATTTCGGCAGCAAAATAAATTGATACATAATTTGTTCGGTATACATTTCCTGATGCATTTGAATACCCCTATTTTGTTTAATCCATATATACCTAGTATGCCTAATACTATGTACCCTGATATCTGGAGCGTGGTTAGTCCCCAATACTGTATATTTTAAATTCTGTGTTCGAAATTAAGAGTTGCTATCTCGTCGCCTATTTTATCGATCGTTGTTTTATAGCCTTGTAAATTATCTATTATTTTCGGTGCTCGCTCGAGTTTATCTAATAGATGAGTGAAACTATCGTTTGTTTTGAGCGCTAGGGTTTTTGTTTTGATTTCGTATATGACTTCGTTTTTTGTTTCGCCTATACGCATGTGTTCGTCTTTGTACAATATATCGCAAGAAGTGTTAGCTCTTATGATGGAAGGCTTGTCAAGTTTTTGTAAGGTATGCTTCGTTTGGCAAATTGTGTCTATTTCTATCGGATTTGCCGGTATCGCAATGTAACAGTTGCTAGTTTTGAGCGGTATAAAGCTAATGTCTTCAATCTTAAGTACAGTTATTTGACAATGTTTAATGTGTGGTTTGAAATTTATTATTTCGCTGCGACAATCGGTTCTTGAATTTCTGTCATGGATTGGTAGTGTTTGTTTGCATATAGTGGTTCCGGCTCGATTCTTACAAAGTTTGTTGAAATACTCGATATCAGCGTTTATAAATGAAAGACCTGAAGTTAAATATATCTGATGTTCGACTACTGGAGCCAAAAATACTCCATTTCTTTTACTCGGGATAGGATATACTTGTAATATGTTCCATTCTGTGTTAGAGACTAAAGGTACTATGATTTTGAAAAATATTTTGTCATCTATTGTGAAGATTTTAAGATCACTAATGTCGAGTGTGAATTGAAAATGTTCGGTTTTGGCAGAAATCGCGGTGTTGTACATCTGGCTACCTATTGCCTTGGCGTAATTTTCTATGAATTCATTGGGATCAAGTATTTGTGGACTAATTATTCCTTGTTTGCCTAATATCATGACGTTAAGTATTTCATCTAATTGGAAGTGTAAAGTTTGCATCGCGGTGTCGACTTTCATGATCATCTTAAGCATAGATCTATCGATATTTGCCTGCTGTTGTAATTTTAATATATCACTATATGATCTCTCTAAGTGGTTTAGGTTTTCTGAGTTTACAATTTTTCTAATAAGTGCTGTTTGATTAGCTATTATGGTCTTGATTTTATTATTATCATCGAATAGTTTGTCCATATTTTTGTTTATGAGCGTAAGATCATCATCGTCGAGAGTTCCGAACAGACTTTTCGATACGGAACCTATGATGTTAAGCAGACCTCGTGTGCTCCGGGTATGTGTTAACGCTTTCAAGTGTTTTGCGAGTTGTTTTAGGTTATTGATGCGATTTTGTAATCCGCCTAACTCTTCGACGTATTGTTTGCTGATTGCACGTGAGTCTATTGTTAATTTATATGATTCTATTGCGCTTATCTGTTCGTATATGTCGCTAGTGTCTAATCCTACTATTACATTGGCAGTGTCGCTGTATAAATATCCTTTTCCTATGTTTTCTACGAATACAGAGTTTCCTTCTAATGGTGTAATATTTATTTGCGCGGATACTATTCCGGCAAAGAGGAGCGTCGACCTGGAATGTAAGGTTTTAAACGATAACCGTGTATCTTTTTGTCTTGAATCAGATAGTATGGAGTACATACTTTATCAATCGTGTACGGTCCTAACCATTCCACATCAAGTTTATGCCTTTTATGATCGTTATGTATTAAAACGGAGTTCATCCTTCTTTGAAAGCTGATTGAGGTTTTATAATTTTACGTTTTTGATCGCGCTGATATCGCTGTTTACTTTTGATCAATGTTTCGCGAGCGTGTCGGAGTCTAGAGTCCCATTCCTTTTTGCGGAACGTGACTTCGTCTGCGTATGTGCGTTGGGGATTCTTGGATATTGTGGGGGGAAGATTGGCTTGGTGTCCGAATGTGAGTTCGAATGGCGTGTAACCAGTAGAGTCGTGTATCATTGTGTTATATGCAAGGCATACAAAGTTAAGTTGATCGTCCCATTCTTCATCCGAATTTC
The DNA here is from genome assembly GCF_011952255.1 of Bombus vosnesenskii. NCBI lineage: Eukaryota > Metazoa > Arthropoda > Insecta > Hymenoptera > Apidae > Bombus > Bombus vosnesenskii. Next base: position 17,220 of record NW_022883112.1, read on the forward strand.
GCTGTATCGATTTTAACATGTCCGTTATTACTGCGTGTCCGTTCTAACGATCCGTTACTTTGTGGGTGGAAGGATGTCGTTTTGATATGTTTGATTTTGAACGCGTCTTCGTACTGTTGCATTAAACTAGATATAAAATTCTGTCCGCGGTCAGTTAATATCTTTTTTGGAGCGGAAAAGATGTAAATGTAATGATTCAAGAGTGCGTTCCAAATTGTTTCCGTTTGCTGAGTTTTTAGTGGTACGAGTATTAAGTATTTTGTCAATTCGTCATGTATGGATAGAATGTACTGATTGCCTTTTTTCGTCTTTTTCAGTGGGCCTAATAAGTCCATAGCAATTTTATCGTTTGGTTCGAGGGGTGTGTCGGTGATACAAGGTTCTTCGCGCGGTCTGATACGTGTAGTTTTAGATGTTTGGCAGGTGTCGCATGATTCTATATGTTGTTGTATACGTTTCATCAAATCTGGTACTCTGTGCCGTTCACGAATGCGGTCGTATGTCTTTTGTATACCGGGGTGTCCTACTAAATCGTGATTTTCTTTCAATAATTCGTCTATTTCTTCGTCGCTATATGTTTGAATTGGTTCCCATGCAAAATTTAATTCTTTTACGGTGTCGTTCAGGAATAGTAAAATTTGTTTGATCGCGTTCTTTTCGGTCTCTGTGAAACTGTCGTCACCTATACCTATCTTTTCGTTTATATGAATAATTTCGTTTAATTTAGTTAACCATTCGATTCTGTCGTAATTTCCTAGCTCTGCTTTGGATAATTGATAGAAAGATTTACGGTTCAGAGTCATTTTGAGAATTTTGGGTAACGCGTCGGTAGATTTTTCCCAATCGTGATATTTTTTATCGAGTTCTATGTTCAAATTTTCGCGTCGTCTGGTCAGAACATGTATTCTAGATAGTGCGTCGGCTGCAGTATTATCTTTTCCTTTCGTGTATTCTATGTCGTATTCGTATTCTTCTAGTTTTAATCGCCATCTCATCAAGCGTGATAAGGGGTCTTTGCAATTCTGTAACCATTTTAGTGCTTGGTGATCGGTTCGGATGAGGAATTTCCGTCCTAACAGATATTGTCGGAGGCGTTTCACGGCCCATACTATTGCTAAAAGTTCTTTTTCTGTAGTGGAATAATTTCGTTCCGGTGGGTTTAGAGTTCGCGAGATATAACAACATGGATGTCCGTCCTGTGATAAGATTGCACCTATACCTTCGTTATTGGCGTCAGTCGTTAATGTGAATGGTTTCGCAAAGTCTGGGAATTTTAGTACGGGTGATGAACAGAGTTTGTCTTTTAATGTCTGGAATGCTTCCTGGGTTTTATCTGTCCAATGAAATGGTGTCTCCTTTTTGTAAGTTCGGTCAATGGTTTCGCGATCTTAGAAAAGTTTCTGATGAACTTACGGTAATAACCTGCTAGTCCTAATAACGATTTGATGTCTGTGGGATTACGTGGCTGTTTGAAATTGCTAACGGCTTCTAATTTTTTGGGATTTGGCTTTACACCTTCGGCGGTTACTATATATCCAATATATTCTAATTCTGGTTTGAGAAATTCGCATTTGTCCGGCTGTATTTTGAGTCCGAGTTCGCGTAGGCGTTGCAATACTATCGCGAGGTTGCTATTGTGCTCTTCAATCGACTGTCCGTGTATTATAATGTCGTCTAAATATACGAAGCAATGTTTATTTATGAGTCCTCTTAGTGCGGTATCCATCATGCGTTGAAATGTTGCAGGTGCATTCTTTAAACCGAATGGCATCCTATTGTAATGATAGTGTCCTTGTGGTGTGGAGAATGCTGTGTACTTTTTAGAGTCTATGTCCATTGGGATTTGATGGAATCCGGAGGATAAATCGAAGGCTGAGAAGAATTTTGCGTTGCCTAGTTGGGATAGTATGTCGTCTATGTCAGGTAATGGATATGCGTCCTGGTCAGTTAGTTCGTTTATTTTTCTGAAGTCTATTGCAATTCGCCATTTCTGTTTCCCTGAGGCGTCTGCCTTTTTTGGTACTACCCAGAATGGTGAATTGTAAGGAGAATCAGATGGTTCTATAATGTTCTTTTGTTGCATTTCGTCCATTTGTCGTTTGATTTCTTCTTTATGGCATTCAGGCGGTCGCTGAGATTTTGTGTTAATGATTTTATTTTCTTTTAACGTTATTGTGTGTTTAGCAATGTTAGTGCATGGTAATAAGTCGGTCTCTAGATTGAATACGTCGAGGTAGAACAGCAATATCTTTTCGATTGGTTCACGGAGAGTTTTCTCTATATGCGAAAGTCTAACTAAATCTTTAAACGTGGAGACTTGATCATACGTATTTGAATTTTCGATAAAATTAGTCATTTTGGCTGGGCACTCACCACCATTGATAAAGCATATCGTTGTCGGTTTTCCTTCCAGGTAGACTGTTTTTGACACTGCTTGTTTTGGAGGTACGTCGTTTTCCGAGTATGCCGTCTTCTATAATTGGAAAGTTGTCTTCTACCACAAAAAATTCTAGAGTTTTGCCAAATAGTTTTATCAAAGCGTGTTCGTTGGTTTTAAATTTAGAGTGTCCCATCGAGAATTTCCGTTCTTTTGTTATTCTTGGTCGTAATACGCATCTTCGCTTGAGTATATTAATTCCTGCTCCGCTGTCAATGAGGAATTTATGTCGCTGTCCGTCGGATCGTAAAAGTACTGTGGGTAGTCTTCCTGTTGTGGCGTTAATTCGTAGGTCTGGTCTATTGGTTCCTCTATTTCTTCCTTGTGTGTCTTGAGATTGTGGACTGCTGGTGGTCTCGGAAATTGGCTGGGTGTTCGAAAATTTTTACATTGACTGGAGACATGTCCGATTTGGTTGCATTTGAAGCATTTTAATTGTGTCCTTTGGGCAAGTGGTATTTGTTCGGTTTGTCGGGAGCTTCTTGGCATTGGATTGGGTGTTGGAGTTGGTTTTTTAGTGATCGGATTAGGATTATTGGTTGTTGGTCGTTGCTGCTCAGGAAGTCGTAATCGTTCTATTGGTTTTGGTCGTCGATTTCGATCTTCCCTGAAGAATCGCTCGATGTCGGTGGCTTTCTTTTCGGCTTCAAGGATATTGTATGGTGGATTGGCGAGTAGTAATTGTCCTATTTCGCCTTTCAGGCCTCGGATAAAATCGATCCCGGAGTCTTTTAAAATCCTGTCGTTCATAGCTCGTCTAGTAATTTCGTCACGGTATTCGTTCGTTATACTGTATTGTAACTTATTGAGCGCTCTGCGGAACCTGATGATATAATTTTGCACACTTTCGTCGTGACGCTGTCTCGTTTCGCGTAGCTGGTCTTGATGTTCTCTAACAGAGTCTTGGGTAGCTACGTTTCGTCTTAGGGCATCGCACAGGT
>NW_022883113.1:0-28606 GCF_011952255.1 Bombus vosnesenskii
CATATATATATATATATATATATATATATATATATGTCGGATCACGATTCGAATTTTGGGCGCGCGACGACTCTTCATGTGGACTAGCCATCGTTTCACAAAGCCGAGATTTTATTTACACGTGTATACAGGTCTATCACTAAGCTTAACAAATAATAAGTACAACTAATAATAAGTCTAACAAACACTAAGCCTAATGAATAATACGATCTACGAATAATTAAATTAAATAATACTATTAGCAATGTTTGAGTTCAAACGAATCCATGGTCACCGGGATAACTCCTTACTAAGCGAAACTAACTTAGACGCAAATGCGATAGTCGAAAATGCTCGATGTATCACTCTCCAAGGCAATCGCAAGAATGCCAGCCTCGTGGAGATTTTTCTCCCTGTACGATTGCACTTTGTTTTCTATACCCGTTTGGAAGCATCGAGAAGGTTCCAAACGCCGTTGCTAGGCACACTCGTTGGAAGCATCGAGAAAGTTCCAAACGCCGTTGCTAGGCAGTTTCTGCCTGGAGTTTTGATTACTAATACAATGTATGTCCCATTGCATCGGCACCTCCGAGGCAACATCACACGTGGCTGGGCCCGCTCTCGAGGCCGCATGCCGCCACAACCACATTTCTCGGAAAACACATACAACCACTCCAGACCTCCGTTAGATAAAACATCCATCCCGTGACCGTGGCTACGTTCAGCGACCGATTGTCACCTCGAACCCAATCTCGCTTATTACAAATCTTAAGCAATTACAACTATAATAAAATCTAGGCTAAGGTACTAGAGGATGTTCCCAAGATTTCCAAGGAAAGGCTTCGGCTTTCCTTTCATCTCCGACATATATATATATATATATATATATATATATATGTATGTATGTATGTATAAGATTTATAAAATGAATGCTCGGTAAAATGTCTGATAAATAATACCAATTAAAATGGAAAAATTTTTAATTGCATTGCTTCGACTATACATATACATATACTTAATGTGACTTACTTTGTATGAGAAAAATTCTGTTTGTCAATTCGATATTGAGAGCTGATAATGCTAACATACGATGAAACGATAACAGAAGAATCCGAATATTCAGAACTTTTCACGATATATGTTAAATAATATTATGAAATAAATTAAATAATTACCCCGCATTGCTTCCAGCGTACGTGTTCACGATTCTCGGCGAAACCGAATATAGCAGCAGGAAATCAACCAATCACAATGTTTATTCGACCAATCGCGGGGAGACGTAGTCGCTAGGAGAGACGTCAACGGGAGTCGTAAATTCCCGTTACGATTATAACTATCGACACCACGACTTGATCGATCCCCTGATTTCCGGTGAGATAATAGGGGTGATTGAGTTTGTATAACACTGTGATTCACAGAATTATAAATTATATATTTCCAACACTTAGATTACACTGATGAGCATAGATAGATAGATAATCACTTATCGCACGAAGATAAGATAGATATGTACGTTAGAGCAGGGCTCTTGTAATTGGATTCAATGTATTAGTGGACGTAGCACTATAAGATATTTAGGAGAGGAAATGTAGGCTCGACAATACCGAGACCGACTCTCGCGTTATGTTTAGACTGCACGATGGGCATTAGCGGTAGACTTAGTAGTTGACTTTTCCAACGATGTGGAAGAAGTGTAGTTGAGTGACGATGCTGTGTCGGAGGAAAGCTAAGGGTGGGTGTGTCTAGCGCACGGGTCCGTCGGATCTGTTGGTGACGATTTTAGTTAGAAGAGTGAGGGAAATAGTCTTCGTTTTTAATTGGTTAAACGAAGGGTCTTAACCGCCCTCGAGAGAAAGTGGTTAGTGGGAGGAAAGTTGCAGCATACGTGAGAAAAACTAGCTTTCCCTTGTCAAGCCGTAGTAGACAAAGGTCTTTAGAAATGCTTTGGAAACAGACGTTTGTTTGGTTTGAAGGACCTCTACTAGGAAATTCCTCAGATTTATGGAAGATACTTGAGACTATTGAGGGTACGCCGTACGGAAGAGCGGACATCTGGTGTCCGTCTGGCCCGCGGTGTGTGACCTGGGCCAGGCAGAGGGTCGCCCGGCGTAACACACAACTTCGGAAGAAAGTAAAGCGCGGGAAGAAATCGCGGCATCCAGCTTCCTGCGAATCTATTCTTGATCTCGATGTAGGCAGTAATCTTTCGATAATCGTTTTGCAAAATGGCGTGCCTTAAACGAAGTGTATAGTAAAATTCGTATTTGAGAGACGCATAAATAAACGATATCAGGCTATTTCCCGCGAGAAATTCACGTTCGGTTGCAACATAACATGTCACGTATGTATTTTCGTCGAAAACTGATTTCGAGGGACGTGTATATGTACGTATCAAGTTACTTGGCGAAAGTTCAACGACAGACTGTGACTTTAAAACAGTATGTATGCCTATGTTTGTTGTCCGAGAATTGGAAGAATCTGTCATGTTTTGTTTACGTCGGCTGTAATGGAGTGGTGTTTTTGTCTTGTGGTAACTGAATATCTCAAACAACAAACTCGAGATTTCAATCGATCTTCGAAAAGAAGTCATACCCATTGGCCTTGGGTGAGTTGTGATTTCATTAACTTTTTAATTCATAATTGATAACATAAGGTTATTGTAAGACCGATGAAAATATGGATAGCAACCAATTGCAATTGAATATCTGGCCTGTCTTGCACTATTGAAATTTTGCAAGTCACTAAAGTTACCAGCATTAATATGTTCCCTTGCACAAGTTTGACGATAAAACAAATGAAATTTTACTAATTGCAAGTTATTTGATTATTCTATTTAACGAAAAATTATAAAATCATAAAATAGAATTCTATATAACCTGTAAATCGTAACTTGTCAATCTACTAGTACATATATTATAAATTGGTAAACTTTTGTGTGTGGGGGAGGGGGTGCTAGATGTAACACTGATACGACATTTTGAAAAAATATTTAATTATAATCATGAAAGGCTTTATTGAAATATTGAGTTTTTATTAATGTTCCTTGCAACTTCGAGTTTGCGTACTATATTTAAAATGTACATAAGATATAAAGTATATTGACAAGTAACAGTCACAAAATTGTTTCAAATGAGGATAATCATCCTAATATCAACTTATCAATTGTGATCTGATAAACAAGAATTCAAAATACAGTTAAACTGTGTTCTACATACAATAATCTTTTTCGGAGGAGATTTAAATATATGAACATATTGTGACATTTTGTCCATAATAACATGAATAATATAAAGTTTCGTATTACATATACTCTATTTTTTAATATATTCTGCATATCTCATTTTATGACAACAGACAAGCAAACTATATTCCCATTATAAGCTTCGCTCTAATTTCGCATCGTTTCACCTGAATATATCGTGAAATTTCATCCCGTCAAAATTTTACGTCAATCTTTTTTATCTTAAAGGATTAAAGACAGTTGCAAAACGCCACGGTGTTTTGGGGTTTGTTTAAATTTCCGCCAAATGAAAAAGAAGTTTCGCGAAAAATGGTAGTTACTAACGGCATGTCTAGTTACAATTTTCGTTTACAATACTTTTGGCGAGTAAATATGACGTACTGGGTCGATACTAAGTAGTCGGTTGTCCCTGAAATTTGAACTGTTGAGAACGAGGTAATAACAGGGTGACTGGTTTGTTGCTGTGTAACGTATACACGTTTCTGAATAGTTTTCTACTTTAAATGAAATTAACTGCTACCCGACGGAGTTTCGACGTAGCGATAAACACGTCACTGAAAAAAGCGACGAATGGGAATGGAAAATACGTAAAGATTTTTTTGACAAAATAAAGAATCATTTTGTCAGATTTCAAGAAGAGTTTGGGTAAATTCAATTTATGCTCTTTGCTACTTGACTTATGTTTATAACACTAAAAGTTATCTTTACAAGCAGCGAAGTGATTTAGTTTCATCCGTAGTTCGGTTGCTTCCAATTTTTTCATTTTCACATTGCGTATTACAATATTGATGTTAAAATATTATTATAGAAAAACATGTTAGCAACTTAATTTTCTATTTGTTCTTTTCTCTGTTTTCCTTATTCTATTTTTGGATTTGTGGTGGATGATTTAAATAATGACGTGACGAGTTGATACTTGATATTGTCAAATATATTTAAAATTATTCCAAATACAGAATTAATCGCACGGGAGACAAAGATTTTGTAACGAATCCTAGCGGCTGCCATTTGTCGTTCACGCGCTGTTGCCGATACCGGATGCGCTAATGTCACGTAAAATAACAAAATAGAAAAAGAAATTTGAGGTGAAAAATAAAAAAAAGAAACTTTATTTTTTTCTAACAACAATTCACTTTACAATCCACTTCCAAACTCTAGGCGTGACTTTCCAAGACTGAAGCTCTTATGATTTGACTTTCGATCGAATCCGATTACTTTCTTTTGTCATCCCTCAACATCCCCACCATGCATTTGCATTTGCTAGGCGTCCGCGACCGTTGCCACGTGCTCTTTCTTCTAGAACCTTCGGCGGAAGGACCGTTGGGTTGTTGATGGTTCATTAGACACTTCAGCGATATTGCCGACGATTGTCGCCGAGTGCCGCCACATCTTTATCTCCATCGTCAGTCCATCGGATTTGAAGTATGCCGGTCGTGACACTAACATTGTGGCGTCAGAGACGACGCGTTTTGACTCGCGAAAGGCGTTTTCGGTTTGCTTCGACCACTCGATTCGCCGCGAACAGCTCGTACGTATCTTTGTTCGCGGATCCGCGTAGTTTGTTGCACGGGTATACATTTATATTGACACCGGTGTTCACGAGGAAGGAGATCCTTGGTGCCCTGTCCGTCACGAAAATGCGACGGGATACTAAAGCCATCGCCACATGCCGCGTTTACGGACGGCTGGTCTCGTTTCACTGGGTCCAGTTGCAAGGGGCCCGGCACTTCCTTGCGCAGTCTCGAAAGGTCTCGTGGTAATAGCAGAGACCAGACTTCTGCGGTCGGTCCTTCGAACTTGATATCAATCTTGCCTTCCGTATGTAGAATAACGATGTGAGGTGGATAGTGGGTGAAGGTGCCCACAAGAAATACTCTTGATGTTCAACAAAAAAGTTAATTAAATTATTAACAATCAACAGTCAACAATTTATGATCAACAATTAACGACTAACGATTAACTGTCAACAACAATTAATGATTAACGATGAACGATCAAAAACAATTAACGATTAACCATGAACAACAATTAACGATTAACGATTAACGATTAACTATCAAGAGTCAATAATCACGTATCTCTAATTGTGTTTGCTTCGCTATGACGCTTAACCTTTCGCACTCCGCAGCTCGGGGCAGAATGAATCTTTGATTCGAAACCAAATGGATTCTTTTCTTTGTTGCCCCTCGATATCTCCACTACGCACGCGTTTATTAGATGTCCGCAACGGTTGCCGCGTATGCATTCTTCCGAATATTCGGCGAAAGAACTGTAGGGATATCGATGGTACATTAGGCGTGTCGGCCTTACGCTTTGAAGGTATAGCGCTTTGTGTCGCGAAGCCGTTGGAAAGTTCCATGGTCGAGTGCCACCACAGATGCATGACGATTAGATACAAACGCTTCAAGTATTACAATTAATAGCTGATACAACTGCAACAAAACAGATGTCCTTTATGCAAGACTACTGAAATTACACAGCTACAATAAAATAAGGAATACGTCTGTACTATGGGAAACATAAATAAATATACACATAGTAGCTTATACAACATGTATGTGGAGGACGATTAAACGCGTTGTTGATTAATGACCAGACGAGTTGATACTTAGTGTAGTCAAATGTATTTAAAATTATTTGCAGTACAGAATTAGTCGTCGTTCGCTTAGTGTTGCTCGATATGTGTATACAAGGTAATGCTTACGTTCGTTCGATATTAATTCGCTATAAGAATGTTCGATACTAACTGTCTTAACGATCGTGTTCTTTTATTTATACTCGGGGGAGTATCGAAAACTTTAAATTCAACCTCGGTTGACGATTGCACGTAGCGGCAACATTGTTTTGCCCGGAGTTTGTTTATCGTTACGCTTTGCTTGTCACGTAAAAGTAATGGGAAAATAATAATAAAAAAATGTTGGGTTCTTGGGTGTTGGGTAATCATTTCATTGGAATACGGGCATTCACTTTTAAAATGTTCTGTTAACATTAGTCTAAATCTTTTAATTTCGCTGAGTTTTGCATATATATCCTTAATGTCTAAACCTATAATTACGTTTACAGATTCGCTATGTAAGTATGCATGAGCTAATTTTTCTTGATATATAGAACTACCGTTAAGGGGTATAACGTTTAGCTTAGCTAACTATGAAGAAGGTGAAGATCGTCCTGGAAAGTAAGGTTTAATACGGTTACCATGTATTTTCCTAATCGAGTGATTTACTATTATTTCATAATAAGGGCTTTTTCACTTTTTCAATGGTGTATGGCCCTGGCCATTCAGTATCTATCTTGTGTTCTTTATGATCGTTATGAATTAATACTAAATTTCCTTCTTTAAAAATAGATTGAGGTTTGGCAATTTTAGAGAAGTTTCTAATAAATTTTCTATAGTATCTAGCTAGCCCAAGGAATGATTTTACATCTGTAGGATTTTTTGGTAGTTTGAAATTCTTTACCGTTTCTATCTTTTTAGGGTTAGGTTTTACTCCATCTGCTGTCACTACATGTCCTAGATATTCTAATTCGGGCTTTAAGAATTCACATTTATCTGGTTGTATTCTTAGACCTACTTTCCCGAGTCTTTGGAATATAATGACTAAGTTTTTAGTATGTTCTTCTATCGATTGCCCGAATATAATGATATCATCGAGATAAACGAAACAATGATTGTTAATCAAACCTCTTAACGTGGTATCCATCATTCTTTGAAAGGTAGCAGGTGCGTTCTTGAGCTCGAATGGCATTCTATTATAAGGGAAGTGTTCTTGTGGTGTGCTAAATGCAGTGTATTTCTTTGAATTCTCGTCCATGGGTATTTGATGGAACCTTGAGAATAAGTCTAAAGAGGAGAAATATTTCGCATTTCCTAGCTGTGATAGTATATCGTCAATGTCAGGTAGTGGATACGCGTCTTGGTCTGTTAGTTCGTTTAACTTCCTAAAGTCAATCACTACTCGCCACTTTTGTTTCCCTGATGCGTCGATTTTCTTTGGAACGACCCAGACAGGAGAGTTATAGGGAGAGTCGGAGGGTTCTATAATCTCTTTGTTTAACATTTCAGTCATCTGTTTATTTATTTCGGTTTTATGATGTTCGGGAGGACGGTAGGATTTTACGTTGATGATCTTGTTAGGTAGATGATACATTTACACTGTACACGTGAATGTGTGTGTAAGCGTCAGAGGGCGTCCAGGTCTCAGTAGAGACAAAAGACGATTGGAGGCTGTTAGGAGAATCTAGAGGAGGTGGTTGACAACAAGCGTGCGTGCAAGAAGGTTATCGAAGTCTTCAGAGTGTAATATATATATGTATAGCTGTTGTGTGCGAAATAAAGTAAACTATTTGTATTTTCGAATCCTCTCTATACCTTAACATGGTAGCAGAGCGTGGTTACTAGTTTTGCAAGCTATTTAGTGCGTGGTTTTTAGTCTTGCGAGTTTAGTAAGGGAAGAAACGTTCAAAGAATATAAAATAAAAGAAAAAATACTTCAAGCACGTAGGAACGCTTGAGTAAAGAATAGGAAATCAATTAAAATGGAGAGATCGGAAATTATGCTATCGATATTTGATGGTGAGGGTTACGGTATGTGGAAGAAAAGAATAACAATGTTTCTGAGATATAAAGAATGTGATATTGTTATAACTAGAGTGAAGACTGAAACAGACAATCCAAACTGGGATAAAAAGGATCCGAAGACGATAAATATAATTTACAGTGCCTTCTCAAATAGACAATTAGAATATATTAGGAAAGAAAAAACAGCGTATGAAATAATGAAAAAGTTCGACGAAGTGTACTTGAAAGAATCGACGGCACTAGATCGTGTGCAGAAGGAGATTGGAGAAGATAAGTCTTGATAAATACAGTGATTCAGCATCGTTTTTTAGCGATCTTGAAAAATTAATAAATGAATTAAAAGGTGCAGGCGCAAAAGTGAGTGAGAGGGAAAAGCTGAATTACATGATAAATACGTGTTACGTCGCGTAACACTCTACCTAGCCCAGGCCACACACCGCGCGCAAGATGGCAACCAGATATCTTCGGATACTCACTGCGTACCCTCAATAGTCTCAAGTATCTTCCATAAATCTCAGGAATTTCCTAGTAGAGGTCCTTCAAACCAAACAAACGTCTGTTTCCGAAGAATTTCTAAAGACTCTTGTCTACCACGGCGTGACAAGGGAAAGCTAGTTTTTCTCACGTATGCTGCAACTTTCCTCCCACTAACCACTTTCTCTCGAGGGCGGTTAAGACCCTTCGTTTAACCAATTAAAAACGAAGACTATTTCCCTCACTCTTCTAACTAAAATCGTCACCAACAGATCCGATGGACCCGTGCGCTAGACACACCCACCCTTAGCTTTCCTCCGACACAGCATCGTCACTCAACTTCACTTCTTCCACATCGTTGGAAAAGTCAACTACTAAGTCTACCGCTAATGCCCATCGTGCAGTCTAAACATAACGCGAGAGTCGGTCTCGGTATTGTCGAGCCTACATTTCCTCTCCTAAATATCTTATAGTGCTACGTCCACTAATACATTGAATCCAATTACAAGAGCCCTGCTCTAACGTACATATCTATCTTATCTTCGTGCGATAAGTGATTATCTATCTATCTATGCTCATCAGTGTAATATAAGTGTTGGAAATATATAATTTATAATTCTGTGAATCACAGTGTTATACAAACTCAATCACCCCTATTATCTCACCGGAAATCAGGGGATCGATCAAGTCGTGGTGTCGATAGTTATAATCGTAACGGGAATTTACGACTCCCGTTGACGTCTCTCCTAGCGACTACGTCTCCCCGCGATTGGTCGAATAAACATTGTGATTGGTTCATTTCCTGCTGCTATATTCGGTTTCGCCGAGAATCGTGAACACGTACGCTGGAAGCAATGCGGGGTAATTATTTAATTTATTTCATAATATTATTTAACATATATCGTGAAAAGTTCTGAATATTCGGATTCTTCTGTTATCGTTTCATCGTATGTTAGCATTATCAGCTCTCGATATCGAGTTGACAAACAGAATTTTTCTCATACAAAGTAAGTCACATTAAGTATGTTACGTCGCGTAACACTACCTAGCCGAGGCCACACACCGCGGGCAATATGGCAACCAGATGTCTTCGGATACTCGCAGCGTATCTTCCATGATTGCAAGGACCTTCCATAAATCACATAGATTTCCTAGAAAAGGTCCTCCAAACGAAACAAACATCTGGTCCGGAGGAATTTCTAGAGACTATTGTCTACCACGGCTTAACAAGGGAAAGTCAGTTTTTGTCACGTACGCTGCAACTTTCCTCCCACTAACCACTTTCTCTCGAGGGCGGTTAAGGCCCTTCGTTTAACCAATTAAAAACGAAGCCTATTCCCTCACTCTCCTAAATAACATCGGCACCAACCAATCCGATGGTCCCGTGCGCTAGACACACTCATCCTTCGCTCTCCTCCGAGACAACATCGTCTTCCAAGAGTACTGTTTTTGCATCCTTCGAACGGTCAACATCCTTCGAGCGGGTATACACACCCGCAGATCACTCAGTCACTCACTCATCTCGTACATACGCACCAGTGTAACTATCCTCGTTATAAGTTGTGGAATAAACGGCGAAATATAACTTACTACTGTGTCATATTCAAATCAACTACCTCTGTTATCCTAAACGAAACAGGGGAACGACTACTTCGCGGCGTCGATTCACCGAATCGTAACGAGAAGTTACGCCCCTCGCTGACGCGTTTTCCTCGCGACCGCGTCTCTCCGCGAACGGTCGTAACATTTGGTCCTTCGAGCCGGATCATCAGTGGCCGTGGACAGTTTTGTCCCCATCCGGTCGAAGCATTTGGTCCTTCGAGCCGGATCATCAGTGGCAATGGATAGTTTTGTCACCCATCCGGTCGAAACATTCGATCTTTCGAGCCGGATTCAGTGACAAGTGATAAGTGTGGACACGTAACCGGTCGAATCATTCGATCCTCAAAGCCGCATCACGCGTCAAGTGAAAAGCGCATACCAGTGACACCCACTATCATACAGTGCCACGTGAATCCAACATAACCAGCAGCGGAAGCGTTACCCCCCCAGCGAGGTCAGTAACGACAAGGATCGTCACCCTTGAAGAGGTATTATTCGGTGGTTAAAACGCAACCACGCAACCTCCTGCCGCAACTGGACAATCTTCAACAGAAGTAAGTTATAACCATCCACTCTCAATTATCTAACAAATAATGGCCACCGGTAACGAACTTACCGCCTTGCGTCGACGCCGGAGTTATTGCATCGGCCACTTTACACGCTTATCGAAAAAACTGGATGAAATCGAACAATCCGGCTGTCCGCGAGAGAACGAGCTAATTCAAATCAAAACTCGTCTGGACACATACGAGACGGAGCTCCGCGCCATTCAAAACGAGATCGTAAGCATAGACGAGGAGGAATCCGCGCGCGGCTTTGAGATAGCCGACGAGTACGAGAGACTAGAACTCCGAGTAATTACTCAACTGAGCAACCTACGACTAACTACGACGTCACAATCGACAAACGATGAATCAGCTGCCGGTCGCGAGTCTGCTTCGCTTAAATCACCGGAGAATCATTTTCCTGGACATAATGCGAAGACGCCACCTTCGCCATTGCCACAAGGGCCCACGGATAAGGGAAGTAACAATGACTTAAACAAAACACGCAACGCTATTCAAACTCCGCCGACGGAGAAGATCGCATCGACTCGAACGCCGACCTCGCCGCGAGTCACGCGCAATTCATTGCACAATACTAGCAGCGTGTCACCTACACGCGACTTGACGACAACCAAGTTCGCGTCCTCATTATCTCAACAATCTGATACAACGCTGCCGAGCGCCTTAAATCAGAAAACTCTTCCCATTCGCAACTCATCGTATCACACTCGCAACGTGTCACCTAAACGCGGCCTGACGACAGCCACATTAGCATCGGCAGGAACTGAACAATCGGATTCAACGCTACTAATCACCTTGAATTTGACAAGCTTCAACGAGCCTTCGGACCCGAAGAAAGAGAGGGTCTCACCAGACGACAAATCGTTTCCGAGCTTAATCTCCCACAATTTGTTACAGAACATTCTATCTGATCCCAACGATTCTCTACTGAGTTCACAGAGCGCCGTACCGAACGAGTCGCGTATCACAGGCATCTCACTGGAGTCACCCTCGGCTCCAAAAATGCCAGCATATTCTCCAACACCAAGGCAAGTCACAGTCACGACATCCAACAGTCATTCTCCACCGGGGATCATCACTAAGAGAATGCGATTCGAGCGGGTCATCGGGGGGAGTCCAGCCTCCCAATCAACCTCAAACCGCCGCACCGCGCTTGATGAATCTTCACCAAGCCCCACCGACGTTCCCTTCGACGATACTTCCTGGGCCGAGGTGTTTAACGACACTTCCAGAAGCAAGATTCACGACACTTCTTGGGTCGTGAATTTCACCTGGAAATCGCTCGGCATCGACGAGGAAGGCGGCGATCTAGACTACAAGGGAGACAACATGCCATCCAGGCAACGGGCCTTCAGCCGCATCGCCAGGTTCACCCTGAGGACGACAGCATCATCCGGACGGCTGTGGTTCACACCGCAAGGAGCACCTTGAATCGAGGTGCCACGCAGCTCGTCCTACCATCAAGCCAAGCTCATCCAGCAGAATACGGGTCATCAACAATCAACATGGAGTTGGGCGGCAGCTCCAATTAACTCTACCTTTACAGAACTTTTGATCGGTACCCTCTCAACGGGGGGAGTATGTTACGTCGCGTAACACTACCTAGCCGAGGCCACACACCGCTGGCAATATGGCAACCAGATGTCTTCGGATATTCGCAGCGTATCTTCCATGATTTCAAGGACCTTCCATAAATCACATAGATTTCCCAGAAAAGGTCCTTCAAACGAAACAAACATCTGGTCCGGAGGAATTTCTAGAGACTATTGTCTACCACGGCTTAACAAGGGAAAGTCAGTTTTTGTCACGTACGCTGCAACTTTCCTCCCACTAACCACTTTCTCTCGAGGGCGGTTAAGGCCCTTCGTTTAACCAATTAAAAACGAAGCCTATTCCCTCACTCTCCTAAATAACATCGGCACCAACCAATCCGATGGTCCCGTGCGCTAGACACACTTATCCTTAGCTCTCCTCCGAGACAGCATCGTCTCCCAAGAGTACTGTTTTTGAATCCTTCGAACGGTCAACATCCTTCCAGCGGGTATACACACCCGCAGATCACTCAGTCACTCACTCATCTCGTACATACGCACCAGTGTAACTATCCTCGTTATAAGTTGTGGAATAAACGGTGAAATATAACTTACTACTGTGTCATATTCAAATCAACCACCTCTGTTATCCTAAACGAAACAGGGGAACGACTATTTCGCGGCGTCGATTCACCGAATCGTAGCGAGAAGTTACGCCCCTCGCTGACGCGTTTTCCTCGCGACCGCGTCTCTCCGCGAACGGTCGTAACAAGGTACATCTATTCGACATCGACATTCCTAATAAGATTACTTTTCGAGAGAGTGATTCACTCAGTCCTGGTAACTCCCTAACGACGTTCGATGTGAAGGGCTGCAAAATAGGTATTGGCATTTGCTATGATATTAGATTCGAGGAAATGGCACGCATTTATCGGAACAAAGGTACAGTAACTTAATCGATCAATACTTAACTAGCAAAAAATTAAATATCTTTCTTAAATATATTCTATATAAAATTAATATAATCTGTAACTCTGTATAAAAAGAAGCTTAATTTAAAAAACCAGTATATTTGCTGAAAATGAAACAAATAAAAGAATTAAAAGCACAATAAGAGGACTGTCCTCGCATATTCAGAAATGATGGAATGTGAACCGTGCAACTACGAAGTTAATTGGTATTCGGTGGCTTCATATTTCCTGCTTCTCTGGGTTAGGTTGCCAAATGCTGATATATCCAGCGGCATTCAATATGACCACTGGACCACTGCACTGGTCATTACTTCAGCGTTCCAGAGCGAATGATAATCAATTATACGTTGCCTGCATATCACCGGCTCGTGTTCCTTAAGCAAGTTACGTCGCATGGGGACATACACAGTTGACCAATCCCTGGGGAAAGATTCTTTACGATTTGGAAACTCAAGAGAATATGGCAGTCACCGATATCGGTAATTTACAGCTTAAAATTAAAAGCGAGAGATCCATGATGTAATTAATTTTTAGTCGCGTTAATTTATCGATTTAGCCATTTTCCTCTGTATCTGTTGAATTTATTAGTAAGCATTACTTATTACTTCGTATGTTTCTTTTTTTATCAGATCTAAAAGTTGTTGAGGAAGTAAGGGCTCAGATACCTACATTTTCTCAGAGACGTACAGATTTGTACGACACTGTCTGTAAGAAGGAGTAACTCTACACTAAAACAGAAAATGTTTTTTTATAATATTTCTACTACAATATCCCTTTTTTGTGAATTATTACTAATTTCTTATCATTTGTACTAAATGAATGACTCAATTAAGGAAACCAAAACGTTATAAATAATAATCTGTATATCTTGTGTATCAACATATAATTGGATATTATAATAATATAGGATAATAATATAGGAGAATAATAATATAGAAAAAAATACATGCTTTTAAACACCTTTAATATCGATCACATAAATTGTTATAATTCATAATGATTACGCATACATAAAAGACCCCTTGATAGTAAAATTTACGATCAAAAGGCAATTACGTATCGTTTAACAACATTTAATTTATAACACCTTTTAAACATTTAGACAGATTAACACATAACACTTCTTATATAGAAACATCAATTCGAAGTTATCAGCTTGGAGAAATTGGTCGATTAATACCTGTAGATTGTCTGTCTCGATGAAAGACTTAAAGAGAGCAAAAACATGATAATGCCGCTAATATAATATTCCTTCTTTCTTGTATCTGTCTGCCTCTCAGGTCGTTTTACTAATTACAATAAGTAATTTCGCCTTCTTTGCGCTCTCTTTTAACGCATTCGAGACCGAAAGAAATTCATATCAGTCAGTAGGCAAGGGTATAATATACATATTTTATATATAACTTATGTAGTAATGTATATATCATGTTAATTTCATATTTTTTTCAATATAGAATTATTATATATATATTTAACTGTACATAATACATTATAGAATAACATAGTATATAATTTTATATTTTAAAAATATGAGGCATACTATTTAAGATTGTCATCGATTTAAAATCAAAGTATGAAAAGGATACCCTGGAGAGAGTAAAACACAGAATCATTCCAACTAAACATTCAGATCGTACCGACACCTAGGTATCGTCTTACAATTAAATCTCGGTCTCGAATGGATTAAAATGAAATACATACTTGCAGCTTCAACATCTTCAATATCGAGGAGATTCAAACTTTACAAATAAATGTAAATTGCGATGTAAAACAAAGCGATGTAAAAAGGGAAAAAGGAGGAAAGAAGGAACAGGGAAGCAAAGAGAAGAAACGAATTTTTCATTTTCTCGAAACTGGATCAAGTTTCAGGAAGACCATCCAAGTAATTGATGTCCTCTGTAATTATTTGTTAATCATGCGCGGAATCAGAACGATTCGACCTCGTTCCAAAGCAAATCGTTACTAGAGTAGAGACGGGAATTAATAATTCGTGTCAATTGTTCGATCGTGTTCACAAATTCAAATGCGGTTGAGTGGCGGAAACCATTTATAACACGTCCCATACAGCGTAGATCGCATACACGTCTTAGGATGTATTTTTGGTACTTATATATACTCTATATATATTCTTACTCTATATATACTTATATGTACTCTATATATATTCTCTATCTTAGATATACCATAAAATATTTCGTGAAATCGCGTATTCGTGTCTAATGTCAGGGATTCTCTTTCCACAAGTCTGCGTTTTCTATATTATCTTTCTTCCTTATCAGTAGGCATTCTCACAATTTGTGATTAATACTGCTCGTACAGGAATATTAGGTTTTTCACGTTGTAAAATTTCACATGAAATAATAATGCCTATATATTGACTAATTTATCAATTAATTAAATCCGTGTATATCAAGTTTTCTATAATTTAGCACTTTCGTGTAACTACAGAAATTTGATGCAATATAAAACTTGATTAAAACAGCGATTCATTAGGAAACGAGAATAATGATGCAAATATTTTTTGTAGCCATTATATAGGATTTCGATGGCATAATTAATCAGTATCAACTTACCAGTCTGTAATGGAAGGATGAAAAGAAATGCTGGCGGTATACAGACCGCAATCATCATCATTCTCATGTAAAGTTTCAAACTGCAATACATGTTCCTAGTCGTAAGACGTAAGTCGTAAGAGTCGTAAGTAGCGACGAAAAGCGAAAAGAAATGCACAAGCCAGAAGTATCTGCAACAGAAATCAGAATACACTCGTTTTCGCATGGTTGGATCAATTTCGCGTGGGACTAACCTGATTGAACCTAACGCGGGATAATTGTGTTAGGGAAGTGATACATTTACACTGTACATGAGAGTGTGTGTGTAAGGGCCAGAGGGCGTCAAGGTCTTAGTGGAGACAAAAGACTGTTGCCAGATGTTAGAAGAATCTAGGATAGTCGGTTGGCGACAAGCGTGCGTGCAAGACGTTCTTCAGAGTGTAATATAGATGTATAACTGTTGTGTGGGAAATATAGTCAATTATTTGTATTCCCAAATCCTCCAATTTCCTTAACATGGTAGCAGAACGTGGTTACTAGTTTTGCAAGATATTTAGTGCGTGGTTACGATCTTGCGAGTGAGTTTTCAGTAAAGAAAAAAAAACTTTCAGAGGAACAAAATATACTTCGAGCACGTAGGAACGCTTGAGTAAGAAGAGAAAAAAAAAGAAGAATCAATTAAAATGGAGAGATCAGAAATCATGATACCTATATTCGATGGTGAGGATTATGGAATGTGGAAGCAAAGAATCACGATGTTTCTCAAATATAAGGAATGCGAGGTTGTTACAACTAGAATGAAGAACGAAAGAGACGATGAAGACTGGGACAAAAAGGATTTGAAGGCGATAAATATAATTTATAGTGCAATATCGAACAGACAATTGGAGTATGTTAGGGAAGGAAAAACGGCGTATGATATAATAAAAAGGTTCGATGAAATGTACTTGAAAGAGTCGACGGCACTGCAGATCGTATGCAGAAGGAGATTGGAAAACATAAGACTGGAGAACTACAGTGATTCAGCATCATTCTTTAACGATTTCGAAAAATTAATAAATGAATTAAAAAGTGCGGGCGCACAAGTAAGTGAGAGGGAAAAGCTGAATTACATGCTGAATACGTTACCCGAAGAATACAGCTACATAGCGGACATAATAGACGCATTGAAAGAAGAGAATCAAACGGTAGCGTATGTGAAAAATAAAATGGAAATAGCAGAGAAGAAAAATAAATCCAATCGAGGAGAAAGGCAAACCAACGCCTTTTCTGCAAAAAAGGAAGGATGCTTCAGATGTGGAAGATTAGGACACTTTGCGAGAGAGTGTCAAAATGGCGTCCAAGCGGGAAGCAGTAACGGCTATTGGCATGGGCCAACACGTGGTCGAAACAGAGGAAGAGGGAACAAAGGCAATACGAGCAGAGGACGTGGAAACTTTCATCGTCAATGAAGAACCGGCACGGGCGAGCATGGAAACTCAAGAGCAGGCATATGGACAGCAACGGCGCACGCAGCAAACAGCAGTGAGACGAATGAAATAAGTAAGAACGAAATAGTGTGGCTATTAGATAGCGGTTGTACCGATCACATAATTAATAATATAAATTATTTCGATAAATCTATCGACCTAAAAGAACCGGTAAATATATATTTAGGCGATGATAGATCGATAATAGCGACAAAAGTTGGGAATGTTATAAGTTATTTTGAAGCATTCGGAAAACAAAATAAAATAAATATGAGGAAAGTATTTTACGCGAAAGAAATGTCCGCAAATTTGATTAGTTTATGTAAACTAACAGACAATAAGAATACGGTTATTTCCAAAGGAAATATTGCGAAAGTAATAGATGAGGATAATATACTTACAGTTGTAGCGTTCAAAGAGAATGGGACATATAGAATAAAAAGTATATTGAAAGGGAAGAAGCACTTAGTAAACAGCGCCGAACGTAGTGG
The DNA here is from genome assembly GCF_011952255.1 of Bombus vosnesenskii. Lineage (NCBI taxonomy): Eukaryota > Metazoa > Arthropoda > Insecta > Hymenoptera > Apidae > Bombus > Bombus vosnesenskii. The sequence continues at coordinate 17,457 of NW_022883113.1, forward strand.
TATGAGTAAAAAGGAAAGATGGCATAGGATGCTAGGACACGTAAATTTTAAATATTTAGAGATTTTGGGTAAAGAGCAGCTAGTGACTGGCATACCGAATGAATTTGAAAAGGAACTTTTGAAATGTAGGGTGTGTATAGAAAGCAAAATGCATAACTTACCTTTCAAAAATAATCGAACTAAGGCTAAGGAAATAATGGAAATTATTCATACGGACGTATGTGGTCCCTTTAAGACTACCGGATTCAATGGAGAAAAATATTTCATTTCATTTATCGATGATTATAGTAAAATAGCTAGGATCTATTGTATAAAATCAAAAGATGAGGTCTTTGATTCTTTCGTACAGTTCGTAAATGAAGCCGAAAATTTAACGGGCAAGAGGTTAAAAATATTAAGATGCGATAATGGTAAAGAATATCTAAATAATCGAATTTATAAATTTACTAGGGATAAAGGTATAAGAATAAATAATTGCCCAACATACGTACATGAATTAAACGGGACAGCGGAAAGGTATAATAGAACAGTGATGGACATGGCGCGTTGCTTGTTAGCGGAAGCGAAAGAACATAAAAGGTACTGGCCGGAAATAGTTTGTACAGCGGAATAACACCAGCTCAGATAAATGACCCTCTAACTTACCTTTGTCCTCGTCGACGTCAGTGATTTTAAAGCTAGTTATAAAGTGCACTTCTCAGCCAGCGTCCACGGCAGTCAATATTATTTAACGGGTCTTAACGCGATGTAAAAAGGGAAAAAGGAGGAAAGAAGGAACAGGGAAGCAAAGAGGAAAAACGAATTTTTCATTTTCTCGAAACTGGATCAAGTTTCAGGCTGCTCGCCAAAGAGTCTGTAGCTAACGAGACAAGATTAGACAAACCACGCTTTAGAATTCCCACAGAACTATAATAATCCTCGAAATCAATACGATTCGTCGATCCATCGCCTGATTAAAAAATGAGATAGGATGAAGCTCACTAGTCGGCCTTTGAACTTTCAATAGTGATTCTCTGTAAATGCTTGAAATTGACGCTTGGATTCTTTCCAGATTAACTAGCTTTGCCCCTCCCTCCCTTTATCTATTTTCTTAGATCGACTTAGACTGCCACAACATATTATCTTTCTTCTATTCTTTTCTTTTCTTTTCTTTTCTTTTGATCTTTTAAAGCCCTAAATCGTTGGCTATTTTGTATACTATATATTTTGTACACTCAATTACTCTGTAAGTCATAAGTACATATGTTTTACAACGTTATTTGTCATATTTCAGTTAAACCCCAGAAAAGCCAGAAATATATTTGCAACGTGTTTTAACGCGTCCCTGGCAAAGATCTCAAAAACGAGTTGCGACACAATTTAAAGCGACAAATAGCACCACGTGTCTCGTTGTGGTAACACACGGTTCGCCAGCTTTTTAAAAGCGCTCTCCGTTTGCTTTTTCCTCTCTTCCCTGTCTCTTCGTTTTTTCTTAACGAGCAAAACCATTTTCGCGAGGACGAGAGTACGGAAATGACGTACTGGCAATTTTGTTTTGTGATAATACAAGCAGCTCGGTTTCAGTGAATTAAACTTGGCCCCAAGCTTCTACTTATCTACCTTCCTTTCCTTTATTTTCCCTTCTATATCGGTTTTGCGGTTTTCCACATTTCCATCACAATAAACCATGTTTTTTCTCGATTTTACATGTTAGCCAATGATTCACGGCAAAAGCGTCGACTGTAAAAATATTTGTAGTTGCAATAGCAACAAGTATGTTTTCTCAAATAGAAAATATTGGGAGCGTACTAGTGACGAGGGCCTCAGGCTTGATAACGAATCCGTGACCAACGGGAGGACAGGTTCCCTTGCTCTAACTCACACGTGCACCACTCCCTGCTCGTAAGGCACGCGACTTCCTTCACCGATCAGCTCTCTAGCAAGACTGCTCGTCATCCCAACGACGCCACCGAAACAAGACTCCGGTCGAGTGTCTCAGTACACACGATCCTCCGATCGACGTACGATTGCAATGTTTTTCTTCTCGCCGCGATGGACAGCGAGACGCGATGTGTCCCGGCATGTGGCAGTGAAAGCACAACGCTTTTGGTAGTGCAACCGGTCGGCTTTCCTCCGGGCGTCGGGAGTCCTTCTTCGGTTCCCACTTCGCCCTCTTGCGGCATTCGAATGTCGGATGTCCGTAAATACCGCAGTGGCCACACCTGGTCCAGGGGGCGGGTGACCTGCCTCGTTTGTTTCCGGAGCTCGCTAATGACCTCCACGGCGGGGGCGTTGGCCACTCCGTGTATAGGAAGGGCTTCATTTCTCTTTGGAATTGTTTCACCGACGTGATGTCACTCGTGAGCGCTAGTCGTTTAAAACGTTCATCGCGCGAGCCCAGCAGATGGAGGGCGGTGGCGGCGAGTACCTCTTCCCTGGTTGAATTTCACCACTTCGACTCCAGGAGGGTGATGATACGATTTCCGTACGCTCCTGGTGTTTCGCCGTCCCGCGGTAGTTCCTCCGCTACCTTGATTAGCGACGCGGCTGCTACTTCTTGGCCACCGAAGTGCGCGGCGAATTGTTCCTTAAAATCTGGCCAGGTGAGCTCGTCGCCGTTCATTATCTGCGTAAGCCAATACGCTGCCGGACCCCCTAGGGCACGGTTTAGGGCAGAATACAGTGCGCTGTTTTTCAGGGGGTGGTCCCTCATGAGCAGGCCGAGCTCGAGTCACATTCCGAGTCCGAGCTCGAGGCGCCCTCCCGGGCAGGCTCGCGATTCCATGTTGGAGTTCTCCATCGTCCGGTCGCGGGTGGGGTACCTTTATTGTCGATAGTGACACTAGTGACGAGGGCCTCAGGCTTGATACACGATTGATACAGGATACACGAAATAATATAATTCTGACTAGGACAACATAAACGCAAGAAGTGTTGATATTGAAAAAAATATTTAATTTTGTATATAAATATTTTCATATTTAAAAAAGTTTCCGGAAGCAGGAAGATTTACAAACAAATAATATCATAAACCGAATGTTTCATGATCCTTTTCTAATTAGAGTGTGTGACAGCATGTGAGAACGTTTCTTAAAAATATGACTTATTGCAATTACTTAATCGCAATTATAAACGATTAAGACCTTCTCACAACGAGGCAATCTATCCAAAGTATAAAACTCGTTATACTTGATAAGAAAACAAATCTCTACTTAGGTTTCATTTCGTTTCATCGCGTTCATAAAAAGTGAATTTGTATGAACACATCGTGCAATTTAGTAATTAGGACCGTTGATCTCGCTGCAACATAGATGGATAGAAAAAAGCCATTTAAAATGATACAACGTCGGGAAGACAATTATGAAAATTATAAATGGAACACAAGATAAAATTGTTTAAGATTAATTCTTCTTTTTTTTTTTTTAATCACGAGTGTTTGCAAACGAAGTTTCAATCTGTTTACAATGATAGCAATGAGAGGAGGATGTCTATGAAAGTTATAAATGCGATATTGAATAACATTTCTGCGAGTGGGTTTGTTTTTCGTTACAAATGTTTTTTAAACGAATCTGCAATCTGTTGGAAACTACGGAACAGTAACGGGACGACTGATAGGGAAATAAAAAAGATCGCGTTTTATTTGAACAGACAAATCTTTGAAATCTATTCGAAAGTCTATTTGAAATGGTACGAGCTCGAAAAGAACGGTGAATACTATAGAAGAAGGATTAATTAAAATTTTTATTAATCTGTACGCTTTGTATATTAAATACCTTGATCGATGCCAAGATAACAAATTATTATACAAAACAGTGAAGTATCCACGTCTGACATTAATATTGAGTATTACCATTACTGTAATTTAATTTTTAACCGATCCTGAAAATTCCTTAGAACGTAAAAAGTATAAAATGTTACTGTGCATTTCAAGATTAAATGCACTGTAATTTAGAAACAGTTATGAAGCGGAAACAAATAATTTATTCAGAATAAGAATTCTACGTAATCGTGTTAAAAAAAAAACGTACTTATAACGCGTTTAAAATCCAAAGATGTAAAGACAATAAGGGAAAAAAATTAAACGAAGAATCGTATTTTTTGTAAATTCACACAAGATTTTATCCAAAAAAAATTGGCCTGTACCAATATTTTTATTTGTCGTTACAAGTTACGAGGGTATTAAAAAATTGGCCACGAATGGACCAGAGATAAGAATTTATCAGACTTGCTCTCGTAAATTTCAAGACGTTGCATCGGATATTCTTGAAAATCTTTGGACAATGGCCTCGATATTTCGCAGCTTCTATCCTCGAAGCGGAAGAACTCGGCGTTAAAAGCGACAGAACTGGAGAAACCCGGTGACCGCGAGCCTTTCACGCTCTCGACAGATTTCTCATCCCTCGTAATCCTCCCGGTGTCACCCAATTTCCACCCTCGTATTGCGATTTGTTGCTTCCAACGAGGCGACACCTTGTCTTGTGATTTCCTTTTTCGTCGCGTGAAACACGACCGAACACTTGTTCAAACACACAATTCATATTTATCTAACTCGACAAAACGCCGTGTCATTGAAACAATAGCATTCTTTGGCTTTTATGTAAATTCCAATAAATTATGATAATGTTCGTGGAGACATTATTGCCAGCTATTTTATCTGTCGTGATCCAAATTGATTTGTGGCTACGTATGTATGTATATATATATATATATATATTTGTATTTTCTTTTGTTCTTTCTTTTTAATTTATGTGATCTGAGAATTACATTTCTGAGAGTTCGGCGAAATTCGATGCTTTATTTTTATCAGTAGAATCTTCCTTGTCATTGTCAGAGCGCAGACGTTTACGCGTTTACGGAAAGGTTAAGGATACAAAAATACAGAAAAATGTAGAAAATATGCAAGAATATGTAAAATATCGAAAGTACAGTACTTCTAATAATACTTAGTAGCATGCTTACAAACAAATTTCTTTTGTATTTCTTGAAATTGCGTAAAGATTCGCGGTAATTATCGGATTTTTGTCCTCTTTTATCTGCTTTTTTTTTCGCAACTTATATGAGATATGAATTAATATTCAACGACGTGCGCTCTTTGCCACGAAATTAATTATCTCGCGTTAAGACTGCGGCAATTCTTACGTTTGATATTTCATTTAACGAACAGCCGCGCGTTCCTGAGTTTAAAAACCGCCACTCTGAACTTACGCTGAGAATAATATCAGGAAAAGCGAACGAGAGATGATTAGAAAGAAAATGCGAGGAGCAGTGAGGGGGATATTACTAGACTGCGCTTTTTTGTGCAAGTATAGCAGGATGTTTGGGAGTGTAAAATTTTAACGAATGCGTATAATATGAAAAAATATATGAACTATCCAAGGTATAGTTTTATTAAACTTACTTTTTATAATGCTTCGTAGGTAAAACAATTTTCTATCCAGATTCCACTTTCTCAATTATATTTTCAAAAATGCTCGATAAGGAGTACAATTTTCTACCCAGGTTGTACCTTTCTAATAATATCTTCCAAAATTCTTGATAGGTGAAACAATATTCCACCGACGATTTACTTTTTTAATTGTATCCCCAAAAATATGGCCCTGCTTAACGATTAGATATTATTATTTTTTTCGTTGATACTTGATACGGCTAGCAATTAAATAGTGAGAATAAGAAGAATTGGAAGTGCCATTTTCGAAAAAGAATTTTGTTTTTCCTTGAAGAGGTTGTTTGTATGAAGGTTAATATCACTAAATATGAAGGGAAGTGTAATCATAATAATTCGTACAGTTTTTAACGTTTCATACGTGATATAGGTTGTGTATGATGTATGTTATACGATTAGTTCCCTAAATTAGACTGTGTGCACCATGTGCCAGCAAACTCCCTCCATCGTGCTTGAACATGTGCGTAGATAAATCTGCCTCAATTATCCCATCAGATAAGAAAATCTCTACTGACCTTCTTAAGCAAACTACATAATGGACTTACATATCTTCTCTTAAGATATAAAGAAGATATTTTTTTTATCGTTAATTAACAGATCTTTGAAACGATAGAATAGAGATATCGTAAAATTATATAAAGTATTATAATATGCGTAATAAATAAGTATCGTTATATTTTTCTAATAAATAACATTCCCATAAACAAACAATTTCTCATAAACAGTCGTTTCCCAGAAAACTTTAGTTTCGATACTGGCAACTTTATCTACTTCCGCTCTTCAATTATGAAGGATTAATCTTTACGAAACTTTTGGAACGGCTGAAGATTTCTCACGACGAAACGCGACGAATTCGATACAAATTACGCGGAAATAAAGACAGCTGCGATGGAGGATCGCGGGATTGATATTAATTAATTAATCTGTGGCAACCATTATATCGATTCGTTACGTTATTGCGACAGGCCACGCAACATTTTATTGCTTCTGTTTCTACAATTTAATTACAAAGTATTCAATTTCCCGTTATAAACAAGGAAAGGACTGCAAGTTTGTACAGCTTTTATCAAGATTACGTGCCATTGAACATATCGATTGATTGACTTCTCATGTTTCGTATTAATCGACATCCGATATAGCTATGGGACCTGGAATATTGAAATATTGGGAAGTCAGTTATATTCAGGTGTTCTATAGATTTGACGTATAAGCCTTGTAACATGTACTTCTTCATCAGACGTTTACGAGATACTGAACGATGGCTACGCTTGTAGTATCCAAAAATTTTACGTCGATTTATAATCGAAGATTCGATCAAACTATAGATAGATTTGAATATTCTACGAATTGAATTTAATATTAAGAATCTTAGTTGTATAGATCATCGACGAAAGTCTGTTACACGGACCCTTTCAACAGTTCTATACACACTTCTATTATATATTTTATTTTTTAAAAATAACGCTTTGGCATGATCAAGGATCGGAAGTATAAAAAATAATTGTGACAATTCGAGCAGTGAAAGCCTCTAGAGTAACATTATATTGGTCTCTATAGCGACATTGTGGTACCGTGTCATTTTCAAAGTTCTCAGAATTGGTACTGTATCCGATTTCAATGTTTAATATTCTTCCCGGTTCCTGGAAGAATTTCTTCAAAACTACGTTAACCCATGAAGAATCAACCAACAGTTTCTCATAATGCCGTTTTATCCACATCCTTTGAAACTCATGAAATTGTAGAATCCAGATAGAAAAAGTAGAGACGAGGTAAACGCGAAGCTCATCCTTGGAACTGCTTGTCGTGGTGATAATGTTAACAAATAGAATTCGATAACGCAAATTCATTGGGGAAAAGGTGACAGATGAAATTCGCTAACGCAACGTTGCCCGTTAATGGGCTAAGAATTACGCTCCATGGGATCGCTCACTGCATTCTTCGAAACGACCCTCGTAATCCATAGGCTCGTAAACGGCTTCCGTAACCGTAACGAATTTCAATCTTGTTTACGGATCTCTGACCGCTCGTTTCGAGGGTAACGAGGGGGTTGCGTGTTCACGTGCGTGCAACAGAAGGTGTTATCGTGATTGTAAGGCGTGCTGGAGCAGATAAGTCCAATATGCTCGCGGAAATCGTCGAGATTCATTGCCCGAAGCTGGCTGATAGTCGAAATTAACTTCGCCTCGTCCGATTTCCGCGTTCACATCGCTTTCACGATGGTTAGGCGTTTCTTCGTTCGTTTCTAACGCTGAGTTTTCCCGTGTCGCAGTCAACCCATATTTGGATGTGTGTACACGTTGCACAGAAAATGTGGTCGGGGGTTGAAACGCGGACAGAATGGAAAACGGACTATGGGAAACGCCGAGAAAGAGGCGTCGATGAGTTGAAGACACGTCGATGCTGAAGTACACGTGTATCTCGCGTCTTATAGCGAAGGAAGGATACGTGTGAAATTTTAGAAAATATTGGCTGGAAAATGTTCTAACGGACATTGAAGAAACGAATTTAAATTGTAAAAAGAAAAAGATGGTAGCCTAAAGACGTTCCGCTTTCTGTCCCATTACGGAAAACTGCAAAAGCTATGTATCTTGAGAACAGATAAAGTTAAGAAATGAAAAGGAAAAATTCGATTTACTATGTATTTTCGCTATATTTTATATTTACTGTATATTATCGGAATAGCCATCCCTGATTCAGAAAATCAATTACATATATCCCTTGGCGAGAGGGAGTGAGAATTAATCCGATTAATTGTAATGGTGGATCAGCTGGATCCTCATATTCTGAACGTCCAGAGACTCGCTAACTACGAAGCAACTGGTCTGTTTGTGACGCCTATCAATTGTTTGCTAGAGATTAATCTGCTGGTAAGCAGCGTCAAAATGCGACGATAACTAAACCGTCCGAAGATCGAATTATAGCAAATGAAACGCGTCTCTGCGCTAGTCTGACCGATTAACAGGGCCTATGGGGGTGGCTTTCAAATTTGCAAGCAAGGAATTACCGTGTAACGAGCAACTCGTATCGATTATTCAATGGGTTCATATGGAGGCGAATAGAAACTCGAACTCGAAACGTTTTCGACTCGACGCTGAGTATCGCGTTCATCCTTTAAATGCTACTTCAACATGGGCAAACGTTCATTTTGGTAATGTCGAGTTTTCTCATTGAATAATCTTCCGTTCGTCGATTTTACACGCTTAACCGACTAGATAAATTCGATGATTTTAAGCAACGTAATTAATGTAATTGATTAATTTTTCTTAAAGTGTGAACTATGGATGAAAGATTAGAAACCGTGACATTACAGAGTACAAAGTTAGAAATACAGGGGAACTTTATATTTTTCTTCACTGCTGATTAATTTCTTGCTGAACGTGCAGCGACTCGGGAAAACTGCCGTTGCCTGTTGCAAACTGATCGTAACGTACATAGATCAAGGAACATCACAAATTTCACTTGACTACTTACGTTCGTACAACGAAGAATCCACATAATACAGTACGGCTAATATATCACTATAGAAATCGGATGGTTATACATACGCAACAATTTGGAAGAGGATATTTGCTTTCGGGTTGGGAATATCAGGGAATAGAATTGTTATTATGCGAATGACTGACGTTGATTCAATGTAATTAGTTAGGAGTAGAATTACAGTAGAAAAGGCATCAATACGATGGAATTGCACAGTTATTGTAAAAAAACAAACGATACCACATAATATATTTAGGTATACAGAAACAGTGACACTTCTGTATTGTCAATTATGATATAATTAAATGAGATAATACGAATAATTGTAAATGCTATTAAATTGTTAAATTTTAATACTTTCCAATTCATCTTCGTATCAAAGCAAATACGAACAATTTACAACGTTGCTAGTTATGACAATAAATTTCTATTTCTCGTGTCAGTAATTTCAAATGTCGTTGGTTGCAATCAAAAATCTGTCGGCGGAAAATTTTCACCCAAGCTTCGACAAATAAATGAAACATCGTATTATTCTCGGTCAATATCGAGTCACTTTCGAGATTACACGAATAAAATTTAAAAAACTTTTTTGATGAATTGCTCGTCGAGGCATCGTTCTGATGTCGATATCGCATTAAGCAACTCGAAGATCGAAGTCTTGGTAACCAGATTGTCGCGTCAAAGACGAAGCGAGGCCTATTACACAGGCGATGATGGAAGCTATGCAACTATAAAGAATACTAGCGCCTTTTTCTACGATTTTATACGACTCGATGCCAGTCGAAGCTCTTGGAAAATATTGCAACAAAAAGTCAATATATAAAACAAAAAATAGGAGGTTTTTCCTTAAAGCAATTTAATCACTGTCCACGCAACTTTTATTGTTCTCATCTAGAACCGAGCAAGAAAAATAACTATTTTATTTTTATACCTTCTCTATATTGAGATTGTAAAAATTTGTCTGTTTGAAATGCATTGGAAAATTTCGTCGAATTATAAAGTTACACCGTTGGTTGTCACCATAGAATCGATTTTAGAATGGATTTTAAAATAACGTAAGAACGATTTTAATGAAATTTTGAGAGTACATATGTACGTACATAGAGAAGCGAATGTAGTTCACACGCATTGCTACTAGGAATATTTGTGACCTACATAGGTTTCAGGGAAAATAAATGTCTGTTGCAAATAACACTAATTACAAATTCTATTTTTTCAAGCTTCGTGAAAACTCACATGAGAAATTAACCTGTCGAGATTCAGCATTTTTATATAATACTATCTTGACAAGTACATTTTACAAACAAACGAATATTACTAATTCGATACGAATAATTAATTAATTTTTCAAGTTTTCTAAGATAAATAATAGAATCAGACATTATTCCAATTTCCACGAAGATCCATTGAAATATAATATCAAAAAATGATCTATTAACAATTTCAATTTTATTCGACGCTACTATAACCCTTCGCAATCGAGGGCTCCGCTAATAATATCAAATAAATTAAATAATTAATAAATTAAAAATTTAATAAATCAATAAATTAAAAATTTGTCCTTAACCTGTCAAATCATAATTATCTCACGTATTCTTGCAACGAACAGGTAAGATACAATCAGAAAAATAAACCGACGTATTGGCCGAAGATATATTACACTACCAAGCAAAATCGTATCGCACTGCGCGATGATAGTGAGTGAGTGAGTAGGTGATGAGTGATGCGGCTATGACTCTTCATTCTACGCATATATTTAACCAATTATACGAAAACACGTTCTTTCTACTGAAATTACTTGGAGTATCTGGTAATATGAATAAATGAAACCTTCGAATGCAAAGTATTAATATTATTAACGAAAATTAGAAATATAATTTATCAAACGGGATACGTGTATATAGTAAACCAAAGAATACAATGAATTATGCAATAACGACAGAAAAATTAACAGATATGACCAGATCTAATTGTTCAACCACTATACCCCTACATGTTCGAATCCTTGGGCGCACACCAGCAAACAGTTCGATCGATATTTTTCAACCTTCGAATTAGCTGTTATAACTAAAATATTTTCCATCGTTACAATGCATCCTGTCCCCAATTACATCGTTAATTTCGTTTCCGAGGTTCCGCTACAATACTTCGCAACGAGCAATTCAATAATTGAGACAACGATTCGCGTGATGCGCAGCAGTACGCTGGCCGTGAATCAATTGCATCGGATTACCTCGATTAATACGATTTT
>NW_022883114.1:0-14614 GCF_011952255.1 Bombus vosnesenskii
CTCCTTTTTCGTTTCTTCAAGTTTCTGATGAACTTGCCTACTGTTGACTTTCCCCGAAAATTCTTTCACTAGCCCCCTCTTCAACTCATGCCAAGTCCTGGCATGACACTCGAATCTCGCAAATATTTTCGCTGATCCCTTCAGCAGCTTCCTGGCGTAGACTGCCTTCTGCCCATCCGACCACATGCACGTATCAGCGACTTCCTCGAACGACTCGAACCATCGTTCGACATTTTCCCCTTTGTCGCCACTAAACGACTCTAATGCATCTTCGACGTCTCTAAAACTCAGTGTCGAACCAACGCATGCCCTTCGACAATATTCATCGCGGTCCTGATACGCCCTTCGCGCATCTCTTTTGTATCCTCTTGCGTTTTTCTTGTCATCTTCATCCTCACTTTCGTCGTCGCTTTCTTCTTCCGACGATATGTCGTTACTATCCATGGCCGCTTGTAGCCGTGCGCGTAATTCTACTTTTCTTCCCGTCGTTTTTAACCCCAAACTAGCGAGGCGCTCCTTCAACTCCTTCGTATTCATTTTCTCAACATCTTCATCTTCGTTACAATCACGCTCAGCTCTCTGTACGTTTCCTAGATCTCGTTGACCGGTTAGCTCTTCACCGCCCGTCGATCCCTTACGACACGATTGTCCAGCCCTACACGCCCGATTCAGTCTTGCAATCAGCACTGACCTCGCACCCGATATAGGGAGGTTCATTCGCGCGAGCTTACTCCTCAGCTCCTCCAGCGTCGAACCCTCTTCACCCGACAATCGTTCGTCCCCGACGTTTGCCATTTTTTACACTACACGAACTTAAACAGTCAACGATATCGTCTTTTACCGCACCGCGTACCGGTAAATTCACAACTAGCTCGAATAGCTCTGTTAAACCGTTTCGTTTTCTGTCTTGTCCAATCCCGGCTGAGCCCCCCAAAAATGTAATATCGTGATATAATGTGTTTACAAAGAGTGGACAATAGAGATGTTAATCAGACAGAAAAAGACGATTGTTGTTCAACCTGAACTATTCACGCCAAACGCACAGAAAACAGCGCAAACCACTCTCTCTCGGCAACGCCACTCGCAACCTCTGTCTCCGCTCAACTCGCACTCGGCTCCTCGGCTCGCACTCTGCTTTTCTAATCACACTCTGTTTTTCGACTGACTCATCGTTCCTTTGTCTTTTTCTTAGCGCACCACGCACGTGCTCCGCAACCGCTCGTAGTCAAAGTCACGTAGGCCTTTTTTTGCGTAACCTATTCGACCGAAAGACCGACGATACATTGTTGGGCCTGTCGGTGCTTCGACTTTCTGGCGACATTGTTTATAGTTAGCCCGATATTTCTTAGGCCTTTCGTCCACGATACTACAATGTTATAACTTATTACGTTATATAGTATAACGTAATAACGTATTACGTTATATAGTATAACGTTATAACGAGTTACGTTATATAGTGTAACGTTATAACGAATGACGTTATATAGTATAACGTTATATCGTATCACGTTATATAGTGTAACGTTATAACGTATAACGTTACATAGAATAACGTTATAACGCATGACGTTACATAGAATAACGTTATAAAGTATTACGTTATATGGTATTACGTTATAACGTATTACGCTATAGAGTTTAACGTTATATTGTATATCGTTATATAGTATCACGTACTAGCGTATTACATTATATAGCGTGACGTTATAACGTATGACGTTACACAGAATAACGTTATAACGTATTACGTTATATAGTATAACGTTATATGGTATAACAGTATAACATATTATGTTTTATAGTGTAACGTTATAACGTATTGTGTTATATAGTATAACGTTATAACGTATTACAGTATATGGTATAACGTTATAGCGTATTGCGTTATATAGTATAATTTTATAACGTATAACGTTGTATAGAATAACGCTTTAACGTTTTACGTTATATGGTATAACGTTATGACGTATTACGTTATATGGTATAATGTTATAACGTATTGCATTTTATAGAATAACGTTATAACATATTACATTATATGGCATAACATTATAACGTTTAACGTCTTGTAGAGTAACGTTATAACGTATTACGTCAAATGGTATAACGTTATAACGTATTACGTTTTAGAGAATATCGTTCTAACGTGTTACGTTATATAGTATAATGTTATACCGTATTTCATTATATAGTGTCACGTTATAACGTATGACGTTCCAAGGAATAACGTTATAACGTATTACAATATATAGTGTAACGTTATAACGTATGCCGTTACATAGAATAACTTTATAACGTATTACGTTACATAGAATAACGTTATAACGTATTACATTATATGACATAACGTTATAACGTATTACGTTATAGAGTATAACATTATAACGTATTGCATTTTATAGAATAACGTTTAAACGAATTACGACATATGGTATAACGTTATGACATATTCAGTTTTATAGTGTAATGTTATAACGTATTACGTTATATAGTATAACGTTATACCGTATTACGTTATATAGTATAACGTTATAACGTATTACTTTATATAGTAGAATTTTATAACGTATGACGTTTTATAGAATAACGTTATAACATATTACGTTTTATGGTATACAGTTATAAAGTATTACGTTTTTTAGTATAACTTTATAACGTATTACGTTTTATTGTATAACTTTATAACGCATTATGTTATATAGTATAACGCTATATTGTATAACGTTATAACGTATTACGTTATATAGTATAACGTTATAATGTATTACATTTTATGGTATAACGTTATAACGTATTACGTTATATGGTATAACATTATAACGTATTGCATTTTATAGAATAACGTTATAACGAATTGCGACATATGGTGTAACGTTATAACATATTCAGTTTTATAGTGTAATGTTATAACGTATTACGTTATATAGTATAACGTTATACCGTATTACGTTATATAGTATAACGTTATAATGTATTACTTTATATAGTATAATTTTATAACGTATGACGTTACATAGAATAACGTAATAACGTATTGCGTTTTATAGTATAACGTTATAACGTATTATGTTATATAGTATAACGTTATACCGTTTTACATTATATAGAGTAACGTTATAACGCATGACGTTCCGCAGAATAACTTTATAACGTATTACGTTTTATAGTATAACTTTATAACGTATTACGTTAGACAGAATAACGTAGTAACGTATTACGTTATATAGTATAACGTTATACCGTATCACATTATATAGAGTAACGTTACAACGCATGACGATCCGCAGAATAACTTTATAACGTATTACGTTTTGTAGTATAACTTTATGACGTATTACGTTAGATAGAATAACGTAATAACGTATTATGTTATATAGTATGACGTTATAACGTATTACATTATATAATGTAACGTTACATAGTATATCGTTATAACGTATTACGTTATATAGTATAACGTTATAACGTATTACATTTTATGGTATAGCGATATAACGTATTACGTTATATGGTATAACATTATAACGTATTGCATTTTATAGAATAACGTTATAACGAATTACGACATATGGTATAACGTTATAACAAATTCAGTTTTATAGAGTAATGTTATAACGTATTACGTTATATAGTATAACGCTATACTGTATTACGTTATATAGTAGAACGTTATAATGTATTGCATTTTATAGAATAACGTTATAACGTATTACATTATATGGTATAACGTTATAACGTATTACGTTATAGAGTATAACATTATAACGTATTGTATTTTATAGAATAACGTTTAAACGAATTACGACATATGGTATAACGTTATGACATATTCAGTTTGATAGTGTAATGTTATAACGTATTACGTTATATAGTATAACGTTATACAGTATTACGTTATATAGTATATCGTTATAACGTATTACTTTATATAGTAGAATTTTATAACGTATGACGTTACATAGAATAACGTTATAACGTATTACGTTATATGGTATAACGTTATAACGTATTGCATTTTATAGAATAACGTTATAACGGATTACGTTATATGGTAGAACGTTATAATGTATTGCATTTTATAGAATAACGTTATAACGTATTACATTATATAGTATAACGTTATACCGTATTACGTTATATAGTGTAACGTTATAACGTATGACGTTACATAGAATTACGTTATATCGTATTACGTTATATAGTATAACGTTATAACTTATTACGTTATATAGAATAACGTAATAACGTATTGCGCTAAATAGTATAACGTTATAACGTATGACGTTATATGGTGTAACGTTATAACGTATTACGTTTTATAGTATATCGTTATAACGTATTACGTTAGGTAGTATATCGTTATAACGTATTATGTTATATACTATAACGTTATATACTTAAACTTTATGACGTATTACGTTTTATAGTATAAAGTTACAACGTATTACGTTATATAGTATAACTTTATAACGTATTACGATATACAGTATAAAGTTATAACGTATTACGTTATATAGTATAACGTAATAACGTATTACGTTATATAGTATAACGTTATAATGTATTACTTTATATAGTATAACGTTATAATGTATTATTTTATATAGTGTAATTTTATAACGTATGACGTTACATAGAATAACGTTATAACGTATGACGTTACACAGAATAACGTTATAACGTATTACGTTATGTAGTATAACGTTATATGGTATAACGTTATAACATATTATGTTTTATAGTGTAACGTTATAACGTATGACGTTATATAGTATAACGTTATAACGTATTACAGTATGTGGTATAACGTTATAGCGTATTGCGTTATATATTATAATTTTATAAGGTATTACGTTGTATGGAATAACGCTTTAACGTTTTACGTTATATGGTATAACGTTATAACGTATTGGATTTCATAGAATAACGTTATAACGTATTACATTATATGGTATAACGTTATAACGTATTACGTTATATGGTATAATGTTATAACTTATTGCATATTATAGAATAACGTTATAACGTATTACGATATATGGTATAACGTTATAACGTATTACGTTTTATGGAATAACATTCTAACGTATTACATTGTATAGTATAACGTTATGACGTATTACAGTATATGGTATAACGTTATAGCGTATTGCGTTATATAGTATAATTTTATAAGGTATTAC
Organism: Bombus vosnesenskii; assembly: GCF_011952255.1. Lineage (NCBI taxonomy): Eukaryota > Metazoa > Arthropoda > Insecta > Hymenoptera > Apidae > Bombus > Bombus vosnesenskii. The sequence continues at coordinate 5,184 of NW_022883114.1, forward strand.
GTTGTATAGAATAACGCTTTAACGTTTTACGTTATATGGCATAACGTTATAACGTATTGGATTTCATAGAATAACGTTATAACGTATTACATTATATGGTATAACGTTATAACGTATTACGTTATATGGTATAATGTTATAACGTATTGCATATTATAGAATAACGTTATAACGTATTACGATATATGGTATAACGTTATAACGTATTACGTTTTATGGAATAACATTCTAACGTATTACATTGTATAGTATAACGTTATAACGTATTACGTTAGGTAGTATAACGTTATAACGTATTACGTTAGGTATTGTAGCATTATAACGTATTACGTTATATAGTATAGCGTTATAACGTATTATGTTATATAGTATAAAGTCATCACGAATTAGGTTATATAGTATAACGTAATAACGTATTACATTATATAGTGTCAAGTTATAACTTATAACGTTACATAGAATAACGTTCTAACGTATTCCGTTATATAGTATAACGTTATAACGTATTACGTTATGTAGTATAACGTTATAATGTATTACGTTATATAGAATAACGTAATAACGTATTACGTTATATAGTATAATGTTATAACGTATTACGTTATATGGTATAACGTTATAACGTATTACGTTATAGGGTATAACGTTATAACGTATTACATTATATAGTGTAACGTTAGAACGTATGACGTTCCACAGAATAAGGTTATAGCGCATTACGATATACGGTATAACGTTATAACGTATCACGTTTTATGGAATAACATTCTAACGTATTACATTGTATAGTATAACGTTATAACGTATTACATTACATAGTATAACGTTATAACGAATTACGTTAGGTAGTGTAGCATTATAACGTATTACTTTAGGTAGTATAACGTTATAACGTATGACGTTTCACAGAATAACGTTAAAACGTCTTACTTTATATAGAATTACGATATACCGTATTACATTATATAGTGTAACGTTAGAACGTATGACGTTCCACAGAATAACGTTATAGCGTATTATGATATATGCTATAACGTTATAACGTGTTACGTTTTATGGAATAACGTCCTAACGTATTACATTGTATAGTATAACGTTATAACGTATTACATTAGATAGAATAACGCCAGAACGTATGACGTTACATGGAATAACGTTATCAAGTATTACGTTACATGGTATAACGTTATGACTTATTACGTTTTATGAAATAACTTTCTAACGTATTACATTGTATAGTATAACGTTATAACGTATTACATTAGATAGTATAACGTTATAACGAATTACGTTAGGTAGTGTAGCATTATAACGTATTACGTTAGGTAGTATAACGTTATAACGTATTACGTTAGGCAGTGTAACATTATAACGTACTACGTTATATAGTATAGCGTTATAACGTATCACATTATATAGTGTAACCTTATAACATATGACGTTACGCTGCATAACGTTATAACGTATTACGTTATATAGTTTAAAGTCATTACGTATTAGGTTATATAGTATAACGTAATAACGTATTACATTATATAGTGTAATGTTATAACTTATAACGTTACATAGAATAACGTTATAACGTATTCCGTTATATAGTATAACGCTATAACGCATTACGTTAGGTAGTATAACGTTATAACGTATTACGTTATATAGAATAACGTAATAACGTATTACGTTATATGGTATAATGTTATAACGTACTGCATTTTATAGAATAACGTTATAATGTATAACATTATATGGCATAACGTTATAACGTTTAACGTCATGTAGAATAACGTTATAACGTATTACGACATATGGTATAACGTTATAACGTATTACGTTTTAGAGAATAACGTTATAATGTATTACTGTATATAGTATAGCGTTATAATGTATTACTTTATATAGTATAATTTTATAACGTATGACGATACATAGAATAACGTCATAACGTATGACGTTACATAGAATAATGTTATAAAGTATTACGTTATATGGTATAACGTTATAACGTATTACATCTTATAGAATAACGTTATAACGGTATAACGTTATATAGTATAACATAATACCGTATTACATTATACAGTGTAACGTTATAACGTATGACGTTACATAGAATAACTTTATAACGTATTACGTTATATAGAATAACGTCATAACGTATTACGCTATATAGTATAACGTTATAATGTATTACGTTGCATGGTATGACGTTATAACGTACAACGTTTTATGAAATAACGTTCTATCGTATTACATTTTATATTATAACGTTATAAAGTATTACATTAGATAGTATAACTTTATAACGAATTACGTTAGGCAGTGTAGCATTATAACGTATTACGTTATATAGTATATCGTTATAACGTATTATGTTATATACTATAACGTTATATACTTAAACTTTATGACGTATTACGTTTTATAGTATAAAGTTACAACGTATTACGTTATATAGTATAACTTTATAACGTATTACGATATACAGTATAAAGTTATAACGTATTACGTTATATAGTATAACGTAATAACGTATTACGTTATATAGTATAACGTTATAATGTATTATTTTATATAGTATAACGTTATAATGTATTACTTTATATAGTGTAACGTTATAATGTATTATTTTATATAGTATATTTTTATAACGTATGACGTTACATAGAATAACGTTATAACGTATGACGTTACATAGAATAACGTTATAACGTATGACGTTACACAGAATAACGTTATAACGTATTACGTTATATAGTATAACGTTATATGGTATAACGTTTTAACATATTATGCTTTATAGTGTAACGTTATAACGTATTACGTTTTATAGTATATCGTTATAACGTATTACGTTAGGTAGTATAACGTTATAACGTGTTACGTTATATAATATAATTTTATAACGTATTGCGTTTTATCGTATAACGTTATAACGTATTACGTTTTATAGAATAACGTTATAACGTATTACGTTAGGTAGTTTGGACGAAAAACTTACATCCGGCGGAAGCGTTGCCGCACCGGAAACGATCTCTCTCACGCTGCTAAAATCGTAATTTGGCACCATTGGATGCTTCGCAGGACCAATTAAAACTGGAGGGACCAAAGGTATATGCGTAATTCTGTATTTTTCTACGGAACTGAGTAACGTTTCTATCTCGAAATTTCGCATTATGTACACAGCTGCACCGCAACTTATTGCCGTATTCATCATTCCGAACGCATAACCGCGAAATAATGGCAAGAAAACTAGTATTCGGTCTCCACGTCGATTGTCCATTGATCCTGGGGCACTTCGATTAAGAACAAAATGCAATTGAATCGAATATTTATAATTTCAACTAGAATGATAAGAGTTAAGAAGCACAACAATAGAGAAAATATTATATAGTTGATTTGAATAAGGAATGGTTTGTTAATCATATAAAACGAATAATATATATTTAAATTTGGCATAAATAAAAAATAAGTTTCGAAATATATGTGTGGTCTGAGATCAACCGGATACATTGTGTATATTAATTTAATATATTTACCTTGGAGTTTGGATGAAAAGTAACAAATTTCGATGAGACAACATTACTCTAAGGCTATTGAGGGTGCGCGCCAAGGATATGCAGACATCTGGGTGCCATCCTGTCCGTGGTGTGTGGCCTGGTCTCTGATGTGAATTGACGTTACACTCCCGAGGGAGCAGGAGGGTGGGGAGTGGAGAGTGGTAGAGGCGAGGAAGAAGAGACGGAAGAACAAAAATCAGAGGAAGACAGCCGTCGCCGTTGGAGGAGAGACAGCGAGGAAAGGGGCGAACGTGGCACCGCCGACGAGGGTACGCCAGCAGCAATCCCAGACCAGGACGACAGGCGCGGCGAAAGCGAGCGCCGCCGCAACAAGCAGAGGACCGTCGCAGGCACCGAGGCGGTCACGCTCCCTCGCGCACCGCGAACATCCGCGGTGACTCTGACGCTGAACGAGGGAGCAAGGATGTCGTACGCCGACGTCCTCGAGGCAGCCGGAGCGAAGGTCCCGCTCTCGGAGCTCGGCGTGGAGCAGGTGGGGATGAAGAAGGCGATGACGGGCGCCATCATCATCAGAGTCCCTGGAGACAGGGACAGGGAAAGGGCGACGCTGCTGGCGACGCTGCTGGCGACGCGTCTGGCCGAGGCGCTATACCCAACTGCGGCGAGAGTCGCCACGCCTACCTGGATGGCGGAGCTTCGAGAGACCGGGATAGACATCTCGGTCAAGAAGGAGGAGCTGCGGAAAGCACTGGCCTCGGCGGCAGGATGCGGCTGCGCGGAGGTTCAGGTCGGCGAGAACGGCGGCAGAGGTGGCCTAGGGTCTGCCTGGATCAAGTGCCCGGTGGCAGGAGCCCGGAAAGTATCCCAGGCAGGGAAAATAGCCCTGGGCTGGTCAACCGCCAGGATTCGAGCCATCCCGAAGCGGCCCCTGCAGCGCTTCAGGTGCCTGGAGGTGGGGCACGTACGCGCAACATGCGTGTCCAACGAGGATCGAGGGCACCTGTGTTACAGTTGCGGCGGAAGCGGACACCGCGCCAGAGGCTGTCCCGCCTCTGCTCCCAAGTGCTCCCTGTGCGAGTCGCTCGGGACGCCCGCCAATCACAGGATGGGCGGTGCGGAATGCCCCCCCCCCCCGAAAGTCAAGAGGAGGAGACCAATCCGCGAGCCAGCAGCTGCGGAAAGGACACCAGGGAGAACCGCCAAAGCAGCAGCGGCAGATGGTCGGGAGGAGGCCATAGAGGTGACCGAGTAGTTCAAGCGCCTCCTCCAATGCAATCTCTGTAGGTCGAGAAGGGCGCAAGATCTGCTCTTCCAGACCATACGGAAGTGGAGTAATGGTGGTAGCGGTATACGACTCCCCCAACATCGACCTGGCTGCGTACAGGGACTTCCTGGAACGGGTCGGCGAGTGCGTCGGAAGATGCCTCCCCCGCAAGGTACTCGTCCTCTGGGACTTCAATGCCCACTCGATGCAATGGGGAAGTCCCAGGACCAACTCTCGGGGACGGACGCTTACCGATTGGGCAGCGGGTCGCGGGCTCCTGCTGGCAAACAGGGGCTCGGCGAGCACCTGCGTGGCGTGGAGATGATTGTATTCGCCGTAGAGTTTATACTAGCGGGTAAGAATTGTTATTGAGTATTACTGGATGTGATGTAGGACGTAGTAAAATACGCGATTTTCTTTAATATCGAGACGCGCACGTGGATAGATTTGACGCCATTATTGTAATGGTAGTGGCAGGACGTACGCGTGGTGCCGAACGATACGCAGGCGAGGTGGTTTGTCGCGTCGATGTGTGGCGTCGCCACCTTACGGGCAGCACACTAGGGTATGTACGGCCGGCTCGACTTAAGTTCCTATTATGAAGAAATAAAGTCAGGTCGACCAGAGTTCTAGTTATATATCGTTTATTTTATTTATTTTATTTATTTTGCCACTCGAGCCAAACTTCCTTGGTGAATAAATAAGAATAAATGAGTATGAAGGGTGCTGCGTACGTGGAGGCTTTATTTGAGTTACGCGGCGTCGTGTGTGTTGGGGAATGCAGGTATATGCGTTTCTTATATATATTATTTATTTACTTTACTCGTTTATTTATTTATTTATTTAACTATTGGTTGATTATTTATTTATTATTTGTTTTGATATTATTTATTTATTTACTTATTTATTATTAATATTTATTATTAGCTATGTTGGTTTATTTATTATTTAGTTATTATTCATTTATTTATTTATTTAGTTAGCTGATTGTTTATTTATTTATTACTATATTGAACTTAACAGGCGTTAGCTTGATATATTTAGTTTATTTTAGCGTTATATAAATTTAGCTTGATAGATTTAGTTTATTGTAGCTGTGTAGAAATTTCTAAGATAATATTTAATTATGAGGATATTACTATGTATTGCTCCTAGATACTTATTTATTTATTTATTCGTTATATATGTTTTATTTCTATTATACTGGCTCTTTGTTGACGACTTGGCGAGTTCTTTCGGTTATGATTGGATACATTCGAACGGTTTTGGCTAGGAGGTGGAACCCCAGGCAGCCCCTTGTACAGTAGCAGCGACTGGGGCAAAGGCGAACAGCAAGAGGTTGGCGGTTAGTATTGAAAACCCAAGGATAGTGTCGGACATCAGAATAAGTCACAACGTCACCATATCGGTTGCACCGAGGATTAGGGGGGACGAGGAAGGTGATCCCTTTAAGCCTAGTAGGAAAATTCAGAGGAGTCCCACGATTGGTGGTAGGCCCGATATTGAAGTAGCGGAAGAATTGGTGGTGTACCGAAACTGGATTGAAATTAGCTCAAGACAAGACGGAGGTGATTCTACTTACCGGAAATCGTATCACAAGGTCAAGGACGTCAATATGGGCAAGTACCTGTTGATGACTAAATAGAAGGTTAGGTATCTTGGGGTGCAATAGGACAATAATAGAAAATTCTCATTACATCTAGGAAAGGTGTGTGTCATGGTTGATACCCTAATAGGAGCGATTAGGACATCGTTGCCGAACGTCAATGGGCCCATCGACTCAGTTAGGAAACTATTACGGAGTGCGGGAGTCGGTGGTGCTTTATGCCACACCGATATGTGTCAAAGCCCTAGCAATACGGAAAAACAATAACATTCCGAAGATGTCGATAGTGATCGAATAAAAGATGAAGGGAAGAGTAGCTCTACTGCAGAGAGGATAATTGGACCAGAAAGCTGATTGACGACGCCTGCATTTTTAATAGAGAACGATTAGGAAAGAGACACACCCAAGATGCTGGGATTGTGATGTCGAAGGTGGAGATGCAGAGCATGCGTTGTTCAATTGCCCCAGATGGGACAATGGAAGTACGTTGTTGGATAATTACGTAGGCGAAATACTGGCAACCAATAACGTAATCGACGTGGTCGTCAATAGCGAGGAGAACTGGGCTAGATTCCAAGGGCTTTGCCGAAAGAAAATGATAGCTCAATCAGGTAGACAAGATAAGGAGAGGAACATGGAGAGAAGAAGGAGAGGATTAACTAGAAGAAGATCATAATAAGATGAGAGGTACACTCAGTAAGAAGACCAACCCTGAAGTAATGCCGAGAGGTGGTTCCAGGGTTGGTTCTTGTACCGATAGAGGAGAGAGACAGAGGAGGGGACAGAGGAGGCGCTAACGTACCTAGTTATGCGTAACTGCATTCTCCTCTCCTCTCAAAACAAAAAAATGTGCAAAATAGGAATGAGTATGGATATGAATTTTTAAATTACTATCTGTCAATAAATATCCACAATTAGTAAATTTAGGTTTAAGATTATATTATATTTGGGTTAATGTACAAATGCGAATGATCTTTTACTATGAAATGCATAAAATAAAAGTAGATATCAATTGGTGCCACCAGATGACTTGTTATTTTGCGTGTTAAGTAAATATACCACAAAATTTCAGTTGATATAATAACCGTCACTTGTTGATAAAATATCGTTGATGTTTGGATAGGGTATGTATTTCTGTTTGTTTTAAAATAAAAACAACAGGTTGTAATAGACGTACGATTATAAATTGTAACGTATCGCTATTAAAAATCATTTTTGTTCTTCTGGAAGATTAGGGAAGAATACTATTCTTTGTTTGTATTCAAGTAGGGACAACGAGAGAGTGAGTGAAGCGTAAAGCATTAGAAAGCGTAGGCGAGAATTTATCTTCAGTAACATTAGTGATGTATGCCTGAAAAAGGCAAACGCGTGTAGAATCTGTGGTTTCAGTTTAATGTTTATACCGATGCAGTTATCTCTTCCTGACAGACGAATAGTGTTTTTCTAACGCCATATTACGTTTCACCTTCTCTGAGTAGAAATTCGTGATACTCGCAAGTTTAATATTTCAAATCCTGGCATAATCATTCATTGATTCGGTGTAATTAATACTTGGTTATGTACATGTCGAAATTTGTTTGATTCATTAAGAATGAAAGTAGCGAAAAAATGATTTTGACGGGAACTCTGTTCTTCTATACGAAAAAATGTCAATAAAGAGATATTTTAGTTTCCACTGAAATGAACAAATTATTGAAGGTTGTGAGGATTTCGAATTTTGCAGGAAAACAAGTAGTGCGCAGTTTTCATGACAAGCGATTTACTCAGTAATTGGAAATAACCAATAGCATTTTTTGTTTAAAAAGAATGGAATTGAAACTAATCAATTATATTATCAAATATATTAGATGCTATTTTAGTACACAGTACTGACTTAGAAGTTGTTGCTAGAAATGCGAAAAAAGGTTTACATTTCATGACATCGACATTGGAAAAGGTGGAAAATGTCTCAATTCGACATGTATATTTATCTTTTTGTTATGTTTACCGATTTTTCGGAAACGGCTTGATCAATCGGAATGACACTTTTTGCTCCTTGTAAGACATGATTTTCCGTTGGTTCAGATATAAAATATTTTTCCATTTCTTTTTTGTAAACTATTTTTTTTTACAAAAATCCAATTTTTATGTATACAGATTCATCAGTTATTCTGGATTGGATCGAGCTATCGAGATGGAACCTTTTGCATCTTTTAAGAGTAGTCCATTGACTGGTCCCGTTTGCAAAATGTCTCCTTTTTGTTCATTGTTAAGTATTATTATTGCAAAGAATTCGTTATTTATCAATTTCATTTACGTCTGCTCAGTGATTATTCTGCAACTGTTGGTCTGATAACGAGATGATTCTAAAACAACAGCCTGAGCAAGTAGTTTGAAATCGTGTTTTTCAACTTAGTCTTCAATTCATGTTTCCATTGCGCGAAACATTGGCTGGTTGTTATTGTTGCTGTCGTATAAGAGAAATTTCTTGACATATCTGCGTACATCGTATTTTGTCCCTAATATTTCAGAGGTGTACAGCTAAAATAAAATTGTCTTTCACTTGCTTATATTAATTTCTACTGTCCATAAATAGCCATGCATTTTGTCGAATATTTGTTGTAGATGGCTTTCGGATTTTAAAGCTTTATTGTCTCGCGCGCATATTAGTAGGTCATTCGCGAATATTATCGCTTCTTTATTTTTATCGCTATTTGCGCTACAATTTACATCGCTATAAATTAAATAAAATGGGGGAGTTCACGGCTTCTTGTTATGGGTCGTCTTTGATTTTAGATACTTTGTTTAAACTGTTCTGGCTGTTACGTAAAATTGTTTGTTACGTAACATGTTCTAAATTATAACTATTATTTGGTGTAATCTATCTAAGTACTATCCATAGCGCTGCTTGACTTCCGTAAATGGACGAGAACGAGTGTTATTTATATTTCTATATGTCGGAGATGAAAGGACACCGGAACCTTCCCTTTGCAACTTTGGGAAGATCCCTTAACACTGTAACCTAGATTCTACCATAGCCGTAATTAAGCAATTATCGTCATTC
>NW_022883115.1:0-21626 GCF_011952255.1 Bombus vosnesenskii
AAGTTTAGGACATTAATTTTGATGTAATTGTAAACATTATTTGTTCACAATTTGTTCATTTACTTTGCAACAAAAAGAACGCATCTGCAAGCGTGTTAATCGGATAACGACGAACTTCATTTCGCAAACACCGACACGTGAAACATTTTGAAGTTACGTCGGCGCGAGAGTAATTGGTTCCCTTAAATTACTCAATTTCCATTTCTTTCGCCATGTATATTCGAGTATTGCATTTGAATTGCAGAGCAGTCGAAAGTAGAGGAGCACCTCGCCGATATATCGACAGGAACATGAATTTTTTTTCATAGGGCAAATATTTTTTCCATTGAATTATTAAACCGAGTCAAATTTTCAAACTCAACCACTTAATTTAATCGTTTTACATAAAACATTTCAATCTGTTTTCTTCTAAATACTTTACCTATATTTCATCTGGCTGAATATTCCATATTTTTAAAGCTTGTTGATAATTACAAATACGTAATTATCATTCTGAAGCTAGAAATTTGAAATAAAATTGCTCTGCGCGAAAGAAAATAATTCAACGTTTTATATATAGCTGTTAAATGATATAATAAGTTTCAGTAAAATAGCTTCACTAAAATTTGTGGTTTTTTTCCTTTTCTATTTTTTTTTCTTTTTTTTGGTTTTATGTGTTCAAGGGCGAACGTTCTCTCTCATTTCTTGTATTTTTATGGGGAATTTAGCCTTTTTACACCACGAGAGCCTCAACGTTTTCATTTTCACGCCTACGCTACGCTCGTTAAACACGTTCTAATGAGACCATGTGCTGACATTGCGAGTTTTATTATTTTCGCATAATAATTTATCATTTAAGATTTCAAATATTACATTCATACATTTTTCGTTGTAAATTTCTTTCTCTATTTAAACAATTTACCATTGTTGCTACAATAAATCAATTAATTAAATTAATTGATCAGTTTAAACTTAAAATATCATTTCATAAGTTTTCGTCACTTGAATCTAAAAACAACAGAAAACGGTATACCCGCATCATACATAGAAAGGAGATTAAAACGCTAGAGTGATCATATTCAACGATCACAAAACGATAATAGGACATTGTGTTTCTTCTGAAGGGCATGAAATTGTCAGGAGATTATGCCATAAATGAAATTGGAAGCTGGCTGGTCAAAGGGATTAAACTCGGTTAAACTCAATTGTGCTATATTGCACAAAGACTTGAGAACTGCTACCAAATATCTACTAGCTTAAATGTGTGCTGATTACACCTTACAATTTGTAATTATATTTCAAATACAATCTCCTAAGTAATAAGTAAATTAAATTAATACTTTACCTAGAATCTGTGATACATTAATATAACAAAAATACATTTCTTAAATTATTCATTAATTTGCAATGTAATTAGAATATTATCTTTATTTTCTGGTGTCTATTATTCTTAAAAGATACGCTGCTTGTTTGCAAATTTAACACTACGTATGCTATTAATAAATCATTTTATATTTAATTTTGCAACCTTCAATCATTGTTAAAATTGATTGATAATACCGTTGGTTAATAGAAATTTGAAAATGCTCTCGTTTCCACTCGATTAAAAGGTAATTGCACAAACTGTCACAGTGACTACAAATCACGTGTGTCGTTCTATTAAATTTATACACAATAGTATTTATTCTCGTTTTAATTTAAAATGAAATATGTTATTGTATGAATAGCAGAATGTTCAAATAATTGAAACAACTTTTTGTCCTCTAATTAATGATTCTCATTTAAAAAAATTTAAGAATTTTAATCAAGAAGATTTTGAAGTCTCGATCTAAAATGACCAAGAATTGAAACAGAGAATATTTTGATGCCGACAAATACATATTCTTCAGATATGAAACAAATGTGATAATAAAAATCGGTGTACATGAATGAATGTTGAAATATTGGAAAATTGTATAATTATATCCATTCTCTGTTGCGTTTAGATGTTTCAATTAATGTTTCATCAGAATTTTTATCGAATATTTTAGAGGTACTGGCTGTAAGGATTTTTTTTTAAATTAAAATTAAAATTAAATGTAAGAACAGATTCAAAGTATAACATTTAAAAATTTGAGGTTATAAAATTTACTTGTATGTCATAATTATGTAAGTGAATTAATCTCATAATTAATTAAATGAATTTATTCTATGTGAGTAAATTATATTTATCTATAATAAGTCTTAACTTATTATTATCAGCTAACACTGCATAATACTAAGTAAAGTAACTGAAAATTCTCGACGTGAGAATTAATTATAATTTCAACAAGAAAATAAAAAAGAAAAAAAAAGAAAAGAAAAAAAAATTCTATGTAGGTGATTGTTCTATGTAAGTAATTCTATGTAAGTAATTCTATGTAAGTGATTTGGGGCTCGGCCAGTACCTTGCCCTTCTTTGGGATATTCCGAATAATCTGTCCTCTCCGAGCTGCAAATCTGATATCTCAGATGTTAGGGAAGCCCCCTGGCCGGTAAGGCACGATAGACAGATGAGACTAAACGGCTGGTGGAGAGGGCAATCATCAACAGAGGGTCACACCGTGCGGATACAATACTGGGGTCTCAATAAAATCTTACAACCGTGGTGTTCAGAACATCATACTCTGTTTGCATACACCCGGTGCATATAAAGTGTCAAATTACACTAACACTGGATTTATTGAACCTCTTTCACCTTGACCGGTGGCTCTTTAGTTTATGATTTGCAACAGAATCCCTGCATCAACGCAGGTTCACGAAACATACAACTTCACGCACCAAATATCGATTACAGTCAATCGACACTAACAATCAATAATTTGTCTGCGAGCTGCTCCTCTGGAAGTTTTAACTATATATATTCCGGTTTTAACTATATATATTTAACTATATATATTAACTATATATTTCCCTAGGAACAGTAAGATTTTAACGATACAACTTTATCAAGAGCTCTTAATGTCATAAACGGTATCGAAACTTCGTAATTAATATTGTTAAGGAAGAAAATATTGGTAATCTCCTCTAACGACGAGCGCTTGATATTCACAACTAGAACTCGATATCTTAGCTTCTTATAATATCCTAATAAAATGTTATTTATCGATTACAATTGTCCTGTCTTATTTTATTGTATTTGCTTTATAAATGTGAACTTTATTCAAAAAGAGTTCATCGATATAACGGTATTGAAGAGAACTACTCGAGAAACTATATCTAGTCCTTGGATGGAGGGATTGCTTGTTTCTTACAATCGAATAATTGGAGTGTAACTAGAAACACGAACGGTAGTTTAGCAATGGAGAAGAACTTTAGAACGACAGCAATTTTCTTCTTGTTTCTTTGAGAAAGGCACCGTTCATTTTATGTTTGACGAGAATGAGGTTGTAGGACGAATTTGATTAAAAAGGAAAGATCTTTAACAAATCTATATTTTTGATTTAATTATTTGAAAATGCAATTTTGCATATACCTATGTGCAATTATATACTATAATCGCAGGCGTTTCTTTAAAATGATGTACTATTGAAACAAGGCAAAGTATCGTCGAATTCTTCTAGATTCAATTTCTCAAAAGAATGGCTCTATTGATTAACTAAACATAGTTCCCATAAGCATATACGTACTTCTCAGAAAAGATAGTTATATCTAGATCAATATTACTCCCCACAGTGACCTATATGTCAAAGAAAAAAAAGACACATCAAGTATTAAATCATACTACTATTACGTCCACTATCTCTACAAATCCTCCACTCTTGGAAAAGTCTATCTTATTCAAACGTAACGTAACTCAAATTAAATCTTTTCCATCATCATAAATACGAAACATTTATAAAATTATCATCTTCGATTATTTACTCAACATCTAGCTAACAAAATCTTCTCCATCGCCGTACCCCTTAATCCTGACCGCGTACAATTAACGTATGAATAGTTAATTTATTGAAATTTAAACGACCATTTTACGCTACTTGTACTCGAATGATTTTGGGATCTTGCTGTATCTCTTGCACAGTGTTATACTGACAGGCGAGAAACATAGAAACGTAACTTCCGATCCACTGATTTACCCTAAACAGACGATGATAGGTTATACGGTGGACGCAATACAGAAGCGTTTCCGATGCAATTCGAAGGTGCGTTGTTACAATGGAGTTCATTGATCCATAGTGACTATTTCCCCGCCAACTACAGCCTGTAATAACGGAATCGTCAATAAAGTATATCCTGTCGATTTAATCGTTACCCCCACGGTGCACCGCGCGCACGGAGATCGGATCGGTGATTTTCACGTGATGTTTCGCAAATCGTGAGGCGCTCGCGTGATTCGCGCGTTTTAAGCGTTCCCGCTCTTCCCGTCCGATAGAAAGAGAAAGGGAACAGGGGGTGGAAGGAAGAGGGAAGATACGTGATGCGGGTTCAACCTGCCGCGGGAACCTTTAAAGAAGGTCGGTGCAACGGGAGAGATGTAATTTTAATAAATTGGAGAGCAAGCCATTGTAAAAGATTGATATTCAGATGTTGGAGATGCAACAGATTTACAACTCGCTGGAATTAAGTTAGTTAAGGCGTTGAAAACCTAACGTCTTTTCAAAGGCGTTTGCCGCGTTTCTTTTCAAATCAAAATACATACATACGATACGTACAATGTATGCGCCTAAAGTTTTAAAGTTAATTTCTATTCCAGGAATGGACTGTTTTATTATAGATTTAGGAAATTGAAAAGAAGCAATTGCTTGTTTCTAAGAAAGAATCGCGAGAAGTACAGTTAGAAACTGTATTGTGAATCACTTTTCTTGGTTTCCGTAACGAGGAAGTGAAAAAAAAACGCAGACAAGTCAGCTACGTCCATTCCATTCCATCCATTCATGTTCAATTCCTGCTGTTATCCTTCCTTCCATTATATTCTTTGACAAGGCCCCACCACTGTCTTTATCCATTCATTCATTCTTTGTCCATTCCTCCATTCATTCCTTCTGTTCCTTTATTTCATAGTCCACCTTCAGATCCATAATAGTTTTGGCGTTTCGACTTCAATGATATCAGCGGCTGATTGCGCTTCCCGTAAGAAGCTTCCAATCATTATGTATTTTAGGAACAACAGATAAGGATATGTAGAGAACGAATTAATTATTCAATTGTTCGCGCAAGAAATACCTGTCTCTTTTTCGAAAGTTATAAATGCTGTTTTCAAAGAGTTCCTTAGCTCACCATAAACCAGATAAGAATCTTTGGTTCCGTCTAGAAAAAGAAACCTTCAGATCAAACCGAAAAGGGTTCGGATTATATTTTCTAATCGTATTTGTATATTTCTTTTTACGGTCAGCTTGTCATCCACGTACAATCGAACAGAGAGTCCATTAATTATTTCCCTTCGACTTGTTTCAGGGGGAGCATCTCGGAAGCCATGCCGGCTGACGAGTTCGCTGGAAATCGAAACAGAAGCAAACCAAGACTGCAACCACCTTAACGAACCGCTATCATCACTGGCAAGGTCATCGGGCAGACCGGATCTAATCATGCTCACGCCGACCATGCTTCCTGTGCACTCGTTCCTCTTTCTTAACGATGTCAACCAGAAGATCGGGTGGTAAAAAATTCGAAATCGAGTTGAATGAAAATCTCAAGGAATATTAAAAAAAAATACGAATAAACAATTTGATATAGAAATCATCCATTTGGGGCAAAGAAAAGAAACAATCAGAAAAAGGAATAACCACAGAAGCTCTGAATTTCATTGCTTCCTAATGGTACTTCCTTGGATATTTTTACATTCTGGAGGCGTGAACGAACTCTGAAAAACAGAAACGACTTCTATCGGATGATCGAAAGAACTACCTGGACACTGAGTATAATTATTCACACGTGCGGATGCCATTTCCGGCATGTTTCTCCATGAAGAAGGTCAGCTTCAGTTTTGGCCACTTGTAGATAGAAGTTGAAGTGGCGGACGTCTTAACGAGGTTACTAGAATGTCAAAGAAATAGATGAGGGAAATATTATGAAGATATATTTATGAATATCTAATTGAGCATTTAATTAAGAACTTAATCGAAAGACCAAAATAAGTTGGTTCTTGAGACCAAGTACCTATCTAAGTATAATAGTCTTTTGTACTTACGGTTTAGTAAGAGGACTCGAGTAAAACGATTACTCGTTAAAAGGAACAATAGAATAATCATGCCTCCGCAGACGGTGGTCTCTGCTTTCATGCCTCATCGCGGAGAATCTCAGCGAAAAAGTATCCCGAAGCGTGAGCTGAAAGGTGGCTATGTAGGCTGCCTAGTGAATGCCGTCGCCATGGTGGAGCTGGCGTGTAGCAACTCCCTAAGTCCAGGAACCTAATCCCGCGTCAGAAAGACAAAATTCGGTACGGAGAAAAGTAAACAAAAATATATATATAGGAAAGAAGAGACAAAGATTAAAGGTCGTTAAGAATTAAAGGTAATTTAATGATAAGAGAGAGAAAGAATTGTGTAAAAATTCTACTGGGAAAGAAAAGAAAGAAGAAACCTCCAACGAGAAAGACGTGCTCAGAAGCGAGTCCCGCGTAGCGCCATGTAGAGGAGCAGGAAGATGCGCAGTCTTCCTCAGGCATTCCAGCGTCGAGTAATGCTGAAGCATATCCTGACGGGGCAACCGTCGTCAGCGGGCTCCAGGCACCAGCACAATGACTACCAGGCGAGCTCGGGCTCGTTGCACGGCGGCCACCACCACCACCATCATTCTGGTCACCAACAGGATCAACAGCAACACCATCATTACAACCAAAACAGCAACGTTCGTGGAACGACACGGGGAAGCCAAGGATGGGGAGTCGACGTTTACGACTCGGTGGTCCATCAAAGAGCCAACGTGCATCAGGCTGCCACCACGCCATCTTCCACTCACAGACACCCTTTGAATCATTCTCAGTTGAGCGTGAACAATCTTTCTCAACGATTGAATCACTCGCACGCTCTTAATCTGTCCACGTTGTCCACGTCGAAGCATTCTGTGAACAGCGTCAGTCCTGTTGCCGGTGGGAATAACAATAACAATAATAATAATCTGTCGACTACATTGGGGGTGATATCCCCGGCGCCGCTGCACCAGGACAGCAGACCTAAAGCGAATGGAGGCTTTGATATCTCGAGACTGTCCAGATTACCCAGTCAGGCGACACCTTCGCCTGCACCTGCTCTTCAGGGTACGACTACCGGGGGACAGTTAACCGGTCCCGGTTCCACGGCGTACCCCTTGAACGCTTCCTGGTCGTCGTCCCTGTCAAGGAATCACAAGGACCACGAAGTTAGCGCGAAAGAGACGTTGACCAGTTTGGGTTTATTGTGTCTAGTGTCGTTGTTACTGGCGCTACTCTCGTTGATCTTCTTGCTGAAGATCTCACCGTTAACGGTGACGCCGAGTAGCCTGATCAGCCCGGAAGAGTATACGATTGTCTACGAGGTGACGTTAGCGCTGTGCGCACTCGCCCTCTCCCTAAACCTCTGCTGTCTCCTCATGTGCGCTATACAGTTCCTCTTCACTGTGAAACTCGTCAAGACTTCGTATCAAGGACATTGGTGAGTAGAGTTTTCGTTTTATGCCACGCTGGGTAAATCTGTGATTTATAACGCTTTAAATTCCTTTGTACATAATCCGTACTTTACTCAACCCGAAGGTCGAACAGGGTGTGAAAAATATATACGTTTAAAGTTTGTATCCTTAAGATACTGTTATCTTTGAAAATTCGGAAGTCAAACAAAATACACAAAGAGAAACTTCTAAAAGTGCAAATAAACGTTGAGATACAAATATCCTTTAATCCGAACTATACATATGATGGAAAAAGGACTCTCATAGTCATCGACATTTTCCCTCCTAAATGTCAACAACATCCATATTTACATTGTTGCTGTTGTACATGTAACTTTTCAAACTTACTTAGGTATTGATAAAGAAAAGAAAAATAAGCATTTTCCTGGTAGCTGGGAATTCGCGGGATTCGCGGTCGAACGATGATTACCATTAATTTCTATAATCTGGCGACGCTATCCTCAATCATTATCCTTGTGCCGGAATATAAGTTCTCATTCGTCCATGCGTGGCCTATCTGTGTGCGTCTGGAACAAACGCAGTGTCCCGTATCCCGTGCGATATATCAGAGGCCTGTCTAGTGTTTCTTCTCACGCGGCCTGGAGGACGAAACGCAAAAATTCACATCCTGTACTTGACGTGCAAGCGTTCACCGACCGCGTGTCCCGTTTTTACTGATCAAACACGTGTCTGCAATCACGATACGATACTGTGTGGTGAGATGTATCCGTAAATGCGTATGTTTCGTGACGCGAACCTTGAAAATGAAAATTACACTTTCGTTTATTCCTCGAGCGTCGTGCACGCAGGAAATCGTATAATAATTTTATTACTAAGATTTTTTTATATAGACTACGCTATATTAATTTGTGACCAAGCTGAAAGATCGTGACACGCCCTTTGTGTAGAAATTGCAATATTCTCCGTTTTACCTAATAATTCTCCCAGCAAATTCAGCACGCACGTTTGCGAAAAATATTATCGAATACACACAGTGCAGTGCAGATCAAGTTACAAAGGGAATATAGATATGCTCGCCTCCCGTGACGCGCAACTCGAAAGCGAAAATAAGGCTCGTTAAAGACGATACATACTCCTCGAGATGGGATCTGTGGTTTCTGCTCGGAAGTTCCCTTATCGTTGGTCAATCGGATTTCTTTTTTATCTTTTCGTTGCCGACCGAGACAAAGTAAGCATCGCCGACTCTAATTACTAGCGAATGGAAACGCGCGTTAAGTTATGCAGATTGGCCGAAATCGTCGGCCAAATCACTGTGTGTTACGTCGCGTAACACTCTACCTAGCCGAGGCCACACACCGCGGGCAAGATGGCAACCAGATGTCTTCGGATACTCACTGCGTACCCTCAACAGTCTCAAGTACCTTCCATAAATCTCATAGATTTCCTAGTAAAGGTCCTTCAAACCAAACAAACGTCTGTTTCCGAAGAATTTCCAAAGACTATTGTCTACCACGGCGTGACAAGGGAAAGTTAGTTTTTCTCACGTACGCTGCAACTTTCCTCCCACTAACCACTTTCTCTCGAGGGCGGTTAAGACCCTTCGTGTGACCAATTAACAACGAAGCCTATTCCCTCACTCTCCTAACTAAAATCGTCACCAACAAATCCGATGGTCCGGTGCGCTAGACACACCCATCCTTAGCTTTCCTCCGAGACAGCATCGTCTCCCAAGACAGTACTGATTTTACATCCTTCGAACGGTCAACATCCTTCAACCGGGTATACACACCCGTAGATCAGTCACTCACTCATCTCGTACATACGCACCAGCGTAACTGTCTTCGTTATAAGTTGTTGGAATAAACGGTGAAATATAACTTACTCTGCTGTGTCATATTCATTTAACCACCTCTGTTATCTTAACCGAAACAGGGGAACGACTACTTCGCGGCGTCGATTCACCGAATCGTAGCGAGAATTTACGCCTCTCGCTGACGCGTTTTCCTCGCGACCGCGTCTCTCCGCGAACGGTCGTAACACTGTGATTACCCTCAACGGACACGCCGTTTTGAGTTTTCTCTTCGGTTCTTTAATTCCGTCCTTTTTCTTTCGCTCAGTTTTTTGGCCAGTGGCGGTCTTTTATCGCGTGGCGAGTTTGATTCGCGTGGGAAAATGTCGTGTGCTCTTCGGCAGATAGAAAGATCATTGTTTCTTAAAGCATCCAGACGTTGTGCGTGATTGGCATATTAAAGTTTCTTGCGAATGTTACCGTGTGACCATGTCTCCCTTGTGACCGTAATTGTGCGACGATGTTTTCCTGCAAATATTACCATCTAACAAGTATTTCCAACGAATATTACTGTTCGATCAGGTTTTACTCGAATCTTGTTCTTCCCTTGATAGGGTCCTTTCCTTATATAGAGTGTCCCAGGATTTCGCAGTCAAATCTATGCCACTATATTCCACTGACTATTTTAATGTACCAAACTACGAAGATGCGGCTGATATTGTGCGTGTTGCGTTATTCCACAACTAGGCTTGATTGGCAGGCCATTGGAACGAGATTTGTTCAAGCTGTTCGAAATGTTGGAGAACGAGCCGTTAACATTGTAATGTATGCAACTACGGAGACGTATCGTAACTTTTGTTTCGAGAACAAATAACAGAGAAGAAGAGAATAATGAAGATTGGACACGGACGAAATTAGCTGTCGATCTTGAAACTCGTGCACTGCGATTTCAGATAATCAAATTAGCATAGAATGAGATTTGGGAACGGGCAGAGTATATTCCGGAGTTTGGATATATATATATTTAGATTAAAGATTGGTTCTTTGCGAGAAACGTTTTTAAGCAACATATGAAATTCTTCGTCTATTTATAGTATATTTCATTTTACTATAGTGGGAGCAGTATTCTATAAATCGGTTTATAAGAGTGCGAATTTATTATCTTAACGCTAGCTCCAACTTTATGTAAATTCTTATATTATCCGACTAATCAATTTCTCAATTTTTGTTGACGTAAGAATCTATATAAAGTTAGAAGAAGAGAAGAAACAACAATGACTGTACAATTCTAAATTAAATGTTGAAACACGGCCTTTTGACCAGGCCTGGTAGAGTTAGTGTTAAATCATGCTTTGTAATTATTTATTTTGGCTGGTGGTAAGCAACGGTAACGCAAACACTGATCGAAGTAGACAGGTGTTCGTTAGACAGGTATTCAGGCCCCAGAATTTCCAGGTCACCGATTGGGGCCCCTGTTGTAAATTTCTGGTGATTCGCCCAACTATTGGTTAACTAAGAGTAAAGAGAAGAGGACAGTTTACATCTGAGCTACTGCTTCGATTAACCACATCTGGCAGAATGGCCTTTAGGGAAGAAAGTGTACCGTTTTCTGTGGTCGACCATCCTTTGTTTTCTTTTCTGAACAATAGATCTAGCTTGGACATTGATAACTAGCGGCTTATCGATCGTTCGATGACACAGGACACAGCCATTCTTTATGCTACATTATCACCACGACTAACTTTTGCAGCTGTCTGCTAAGTTAATATTACCGGTTGTGTCACACTATCGCAGTGTGCCCAGAAGAGATAACCGGAGGACGATTAAAATTGCAACGTCACCGGACGCTTCTCGTTTCCCTTCTTTCTCTCTTTTCCTCGTCCTTTCGCTCAACGGTTGTTTCCCCTGCTTTGCCTCCGGGGCTTCCAGACAATTCAAGATTCTGCTGAATTGGAATGCTCGATTTTCTCCTAGAGAGCTGTTTAGCTAGAAGGAATAGTCCGAGTGTCGACGGGTATGCGAAGAACTGTCTTCTTGTGCTCTTAACCACTTAACTACGTTCGACGTGTTTATTCGTTATTGCTTGATTTTACCTGCTCACCCCATAGAGGCATTTTTGAAATTAAACTTTAAAAAGTTAAAAATTAATTGTTTCCAAAATGTTTTCAAATACTCCGAAGATCGTTGGATATTTTCGTGTTAAAATTAATAACAAAGTAAAATATACACAGCTGTATCCGCATTATTAACAATTAATTATCCTACGATATTTTTCCGGGTTACTCGCGCTCCTGAAAAATTTCTACCATGGACCTCTCCCCCATATGTAAGGAAATAAACTCCGCAGTTAACAAATTAATTGTTTCCAAAATGTTTTCAAATACTCCGAAGATCATTGGATATTTTCGTGTTAAAATTACAAAGTAAAATATGCACAGCTGTATCCGTATTATTAATAATGGAGGCTGACTCCTACGATATTTTTCTACCATAAAATTTCTACCATAGATCTCCCCCAAATGTAAGGAAATAAACTTCGCAGTTAACAAATTAATTGTTTCCAAAATGTTTTCAAATACTCCGAAGATCATTGGATATTTTCGTGTTAAAATTACAAAGTAAAAGATGCACAGCTGTATCCGTATTATTAATAATGGAGGCTGACTCCTACGATATTTTTCTACCATAAAAATTTCTACCATAGACCTCCCTCAAATGTAAGGAACTGCGGCATAAGTCCCCTAATAAACAATAGGAATTTCTGTTGTAAACTACAAATTACAAATTACGAAACCTTCCGCTCTAAATTAACTAAAGATCACCAACAATTCTCCTTCGTTCTGAAACTAATTCTCCGACAATGGTGTTCCCTATGAATGAGTCAACTGGCAACGAAAGACCAAAAGCAAGAGGGTTCTCGGTCAGTGTCTCTGGTGCACGCCAGCTAGGAAGCCTTAGCCGAAGGTCGTCCGGCTGAAGATAACTGCGAAGTCTGCAAAGTGGCATTGTTAGCGAAGGAGAAGGAGCCCTGGGGTGTGCAGACGTGCTCCGAAAGAAGCACGAACTTTAATGGTGGGTCCCAGTAGTAGACAGCCGTTCCTCTTCGCTTGCTCATTGTCACTCGAAGCTCGGTGCCCGTCCCTCCTTCCGTACCACGCTACCGAGTCTGAGACGCGAGGATGAAAGGAAAAAAAGCCGAAGTATGACACAGATCCAACGACGACACCAACGACGACACCAACGACGGCGACGACGATCACAGAGACACGAGAAGAATGAAAGACAAGCGGCGCTGCTAAGTGCCGGCTCATTACTTAAATGGTCCGTGATAAGGGATCTCTGGTGCTGCTGGCGCGAACACGCTGAACAGCAGACTTTTCGAATAAAGCCACTTTTGGACAAAGTAGTTGCTGGCTCACGAAGTTTTCTTCTTTCGTTGTTGGATGGCGCAATTCTAAAGTAGGCGCGCATTTTTCTTCGCGATCTCACGTTTCGATCGCGGATTTCGACTTATTGGGGAAACAGGTTAATTGGATTATTACTGGAGAAACTTGGATGGATGAACGTTTTCATCGTTTCGTTCAATGACGGGTGAAACGCGTGAAAAGAGTTCGTAAGGTTTAAGCTGGGTGAGAAAATACAGCTTTGAATTTCCTATAAATGAGAGTTTAACAACGACGTGTCAAACACGACGCATGGAGCATTTGTACTAAATTTCTTATTAAATCTTGTTAATTCACTAGCTAAAACACCAACTATTACATCGAACATGATACGACCAATAAAAATAAAGATATCGATACGAAGAATACGAAACGTAGATTCTTATGAATATGTGCGTTTCTTTAGGTGTATCGCTCCTCCAAACGACAATTCGCCGAAACACACATCAACTTTAACCAATGTATGGGAAATCGTCTCTAGCGCGTTTTTATGCCAAGATGAACGCTACTGTGACCCCGAACGAACCGTGAAACTGAACGATTCGATCTGTCATTGAAAACGCCCATCGGTCGCGAAAGTCTTGTTCGTTTTTCATCGACGGCCCGGTTTAACGTTACACGCGTGTCTGGTTTCTGTTCACGGGCGGTTCTTCGTGCGTCAGAGCGTCCGAACATACGCGTGCACCCGTTCGTCTTTCCACCAGAAAGAGAGAAGAGGGCTCTCTGTCGTGGCTGTTGGCATTCCACGCCTTCGAATCCGGCATTTCAAATTTCTTCACCGACACGGGGCACTACGGATCGGGAATAAATTTGGCGGGCCGTGACTGCGCCTTAATATTCCAACAAGCAGACAGAAAAATAGTGAAAGAAACGAGCACTCGCGTGTCTCAATGCTTGTAATTTATTTTTCGATTAATTCCCAATCACCAGCCGATAATTTTGATGTTTCCAGCTGATGATAAATCGAAAAAGTGAATAGAGGACTTCCAGTAGAATTTGCGTGATTCATTCTTGGCGTTGATTGGCGTGAATTGTTCGTCAAGACGTTATTTTTCCAAGGGTATAAAAATCTGTCAGTTAGGTGGAAACTATCAATTTGTATACGAAAGATACGATCGTATTTGAAGATTGTATCGTAGTCATCTGATTTATCGTGCAAATTTTGCACGTGACACTCTATATTAAGTTTGTTGTAGCATTAATTAATCACAGAATGTTACAAGAAAACAAATTTGGTTTGGCAAATATAATGGCCGATGTTATGTAGATATGTGTGGCGGATCGGTATCAATAGGACGCCGACAGGTTGAGCCGCTGGTACCAACCGCCAACACTAGAGGGCTACGACGACAACGAGTCTGTCTGTCTAACTCGCTAGGGGTCGAATATACGAGCGATTGATATAAATACCGCACCTAGCGAGACTCACTCTACGTCTAAGGCAGGGACTACCGAGCATAGCCTTACTGACAAGTCCACCGGTAGTCCCAGGACGAAACGCTCTCTCTCTCTCTCTCTTTTCTTCCGTCACATATGTAATGTTCGAATTTGTAAACTATTAACTTTTTCGACAAGGAGGTATAAGGAACAAGTTAAAGTAGACGTCATGTTATGAATCGTCTGCGAGATATAAAAGACTTCTTTTATGAGGGATCAACACCTCGTGAAGACAAATTTTATTTATAACATACTTTACGATTTTGATTTATTTGTTTGAGGTGGTATGTCGTGATAGGGTCGGAAGGAAAACTCAGATTTCTTGAACGATAAATGTTTATTCACTCTAATCTCAATGAGTACACTTGATACAGGATTCGCGATTGTATTCGGTTCGCGAATGCGCGGTTATAAGATAGAGCTTGGAGCGTCATGGCGTATAAATACGTATGGTGATGTTTCGAGCTCGCGGAACACGAAGGTTTTCTTCTCGCCGTGTCGCGTAATCGGGTGAGGACTGATTTTCTCTATTCGCTCCTTTAAACGGTTCGCGAATTCCGAGTTGGCCTGTTGCTTCGTTGGTACGAAGAATTCTGTCGGCAATCGTATGCCAGTACCGTAAACCATTTCGACTACCGTTGCGTTCAGGGCCTCCTTGATAGCGGTTTTTATGCCTAACAAAACAATTGGTAGGACTTCTACCCAGTTGCTCGTATTGTGACATTTTATTGCTGCTTTTAATTGTCGATGTAGGCGCTCTACCATTCCGTTGGATGCGGGGTGATAGGCTGTTGTGCGTAAATGCTTAATGCCGAGCAACCGGCATAGTTCATTGAATAGGTTTGATTCGGACTGGCGTCCTTGATCAGTCGTTATTTTTGAAGGTACGCCGAAACGAGCTATCTATGTAGAGAGGAGGGCCGAGGCAACGGTTGTCGCTATATTGTGAAGTTTCTGCCTTCTAAGGCGTGTCGAAAATGTTTGACTGCGGTGTATATCGCGAGTAGTTCGCGATCGTACGCGCTATATTTTTGCTGAGCGGGGGTCAAAGATTTCGTTGCGAATCTTAGCGGTTGTAATTGGTTATTCGCGCGTTGTTGTAATACTGCCCCCATTGCGTAGTCGGACGCATCTACCGTGAGGCTGATAGGCGCACCTGGTATCGGATGCGCCAGCATCGTGGCGTCCACGAGTGCACGTTGCGATTCGCGAAAGCTGTTTTCCTACTGCTCCGACCACTCGATGGGCGCGTTGCCCTTTTTCGCGCCTTTTAACAGGTCGTTGAGCGGCCTAAGTGTTTTTGCGGCCCCCGGTATGAAACGTCGGTAGAAGTTTATCATACCGAGGTACCTACGTAGTTGCTTGGCGTTCGCGGGCTTCGACAATTTTACAATCGCTTCGACATTTTCGGGCGGCGGCTTAATTCCGTCGGGGTTTACCGAGTATCCGAGGAATGTGATTTCGTGCACGCCGAATTCGCATTTCGTGGGGTTTATCACAACGCCGTAATTATTGAGACGGTTGAGCAAGATTTTCAAATGTTCACGATGTTGGTTTTCGTCGTTCGAGGCTATGAGAAAATCATCGATGTACGCGTAGACGATATCGAGCCCGCGTATGATTTCGTCGACGAACCGCTGACATGTTTGCGTGGCGTTCCGAAGTCCAAACATCATATTTGTTGTTTCGAAAAGTCCGGTAGGCGTTGTTATCGCGGTTTTTTCAATGTTCTCGGACGCAATCGGAATTTGGTGGTAAGCGCGGACTAGATCGATTTTTGAAAAGATTCGCTTACTATGCAGATGTTGCGCGAAGTCTTCGATATGTGGCGGTGAGTATCTGTCGGGTACGGTGCGGGCGTTCAACGCACGGTAGTCGCCACATGGACGCAGGTTTCCGTCCTTTTTCGGCACTACGTGCAGGGGTGATGCCCACGGGCTTTTCGATGGTCGCATCACGCCTTGCTCGATCATGTGTTCAAATTCCGCTTTTACCTCTTTAAGTCGATCAGGTGCAAGCCGACGCGGTTTGCTGTAGACTGGTGGACCAGGTGTAGTTTCGATGTGGTGTAGCATACCGTGTCGAATTCTCTCTTTTCCGAAGATCCGTGGGCGGGTGAGGTCCGGGAATTCTGCCAGGAGTTGGTGGTATGGTGATTCGCCGATGACGGTCTTGTCGGACGCTTCGTCTGTTGTGGCGGTGTATCCCCTTGATGACGTCTGTGTTATCGTATCGATAAGCCTTTTGTTTCGCGGGTCCACGAGCAACCCGTAGTGGCTTAGAAAATCCATGCCAATGATGGGTGTTTTGAGGTCGGCTACGGTAAAATCCCACTTAAATGCTCTGCGTAGGGACAGGTTGGCCGCGAACAGCTCGTACTCGCTTCTGTTCACGTGTCCGTGTAGCTTGTTGCGCGGGTATACGCAAACATCTGCGCCGGTGTCGATGAGGTAGGAGATCCGCGAGTTCTTGTCCGTTACGAATATGCGGCGAGATGCCAAACCGTCGTCGTTTGCCGCTTTTACGGACGGCTGGTCCGGTTTTCCGAGTTCCAGGAGCAAGGGAGTGTGCACTTTCTCGCGCTTTCTCGGAACTGTGTGTGATAGTAACACAGCCCGTCTTGCCGTAGCGTATCGCGAGGGCGCGAACGGCGGCGGGATCGTGTACGCGAGCGTGATTGTACTCGTGCCCTACGGTGTTCATTGCTTCTTTGCTCGGCTACTAGCGCTCGCATCTCGCTCATATGGGCGTCCATTCGCGCTACCCGCTCGGTGACCAAGTTGGCGAAGGCTGCCATGGCGTCGCCTATTCCGCTATTCTGGCCAGGTGGGAGGGTTATCGCAGGTAGTCGGCCTGCGCTGGCCGCGGCGATCTGCCCTGATTCCAGGGTGGCTTCGTAAATGTTATCGGCAATTTGTATGCGGGAGTCCGGATCGTTGTTCTGTACAGAGGCTAGGATGCTCCGTATGCGCTGTGGAAGTCGACCTTCCCAGACGGTGAAAATGACATCGTCTGCTAACGAATTGGTGGCTAGGCTTTTGAGATCACGGTAAAACTGAGGGGGCTTCCTGTCCCCCATTTGCTCGTTCTCGATTACCTGTCGGAGTCTCTTGGCGTACGACTCTCCCAATCGCTTGATGAGCTCCTTTTTGACGTACTCGTAACGCTCTGTCGCCGGTGCGGCGTCGAATACGTCTCGAATTAATCTCGCGTGCGACTTGTCGAGATTCGCGATGACGACCTGGTATTTTTCTTGGTCACTAGTGATCCGGGCAGTTTCGAACTGCACTTCCAGCATCTTGAACCACAAGTCGACGTCGTCAGACCAGAACGGTGGCACGCGGAGAAGGGCGCTAATCGAGTCTGCGTTGTCCCCGCCGGCCTTCGTACGTGCGGAGTGGGCGTTATTGGTCATTTCGAACTGATTTAGATTCATTGTGTTACGTTTCACGAGCACTCGGGGATAATCACGTCGGGGTCTCCAATTTGAGGTGGTATGTCGTGATAGGGTCGGAAGGAAAACTCAGATTTCTTGAACGATAAATGTTTATTCACTCTAATGTCAATGAGTACACTTGATGCAGGATTCGCGATTGTATTCGGTTCGCGAATGCGCGGTTATTAGATAGAGCTTGGATAGCTACGATTCGAGATACGCTGCGAGTGCGGACAATGATTGCACGAGATGTCGAGAGCTTAGATAATTATTCGGCTCGAACCGTGTAAGTATAACGATCGTGATATACTGCGGTAACTCGCGGTAATAGACTGACATTTTTGTCGCGATGCTGCTGCGGAGGAAGACTCGTTGGGATGTGTCTAAGGATGCGAAGGCATCGGATTCGTTGAGAAAAGCTTTGGTTCGGAAAGTGAGGGAAATGTACGTTAATGTTTATTGGCTAATTCGTGTTGGTCGTTGGAAAAGGATGCTAGCTGCCCTTGAGAGGGTGTTGCTAGCGGGCAGCGTCGTATGTGAGAGATAGCAGATTTCTCGTGTGTCCCCGTGGTAGGTGGTCGACTTCGAGACTGATAAACAAAGACTGTTTGTCTCTTTGGAGGACCTTAGCTAAAATAAATCCTAAGATTTATAGCGGTCCTTAGGCTAGCTGGAAATATTCGGTACGAATGTATCGAGTTGCAGCCGGTTATAGCGGTATTTACGTTACGGATGATCTATGGAAAGATTCACACGAACAAACCTTTATGGACTAACCAACTTTATTTTGTTATTAAAAACGATCTACAGAACCGATCGACGACTGGTGTTCAATTTAAAAATTGCTTCTCTATAAAAGCAAGAAATCTAATTTACATCGTGTTCTTCATCTGTCGCCTCCATATACATCCTGGTGGCAATAAAATTCTGAATTTACGAGAAATCCGTATTTCGACTTAAGCTTATCGATGTTACCGACTGGACAAAGCCTTCGAGAGTTTAAATTAACCGATCGACCCTTCGTTGAAAGGACGAGCAAGTGCCAGGAAACTATCGCGGGAACGCTCGTAAAAGCGTGCAATGGTTCGGCGTGGTAACCTAGGAAGAGGAACAGGTGCGACTGAATCGTAACGGTTGTCGTGGCCCCTTTCAAACGATCCGTGGCCACCCTTCAGTTTCGGCGTCATTAACCCTTCCCTTCTTTCTTCCTGGTTCACTTAGAAACGAAGAAAATTCCGGAGGTAGTTTGCTCTTAGCAGCTGCCATTTTTTTTTTCTTTGTTTAGTCGACACGAAGCATTTTGGAGAATTTCTGTGATTGCATCGCGAAGGTACAGAGAATAAGAAAAAGCGCTCTTTGTTCGTTGACAACTTTCTGTCAATTAGAAATAAGAGTAAACGGCATAACAGTTTCTTCTTTGCCACTGTATACGTAATTTTTGTTAGACTTTAACAACTCGTATTTTTCGTGAGCAAATACTGTCGAGTGGTTATACACTGTATATGTGAAGCTTCGTTTTCTTCGCGCGAAATATCCATGTTGTTCTTTCTATACTTGTGTTCATATATCATGACGTTCAGCCTACACGTGCCCGAGAATGTAATGTAACAGATAATTGGGTTCGAGCTGTAAATCTTTCATTTGCAGCATGACGCGAATCTAACAATACTTCTTTCCTTGTTCAGATCATGAATATTTTTGTCGCGTGCAGGTAGAATCATATGTCTAGAGTATCCACGGGTTTCGTGTTTACTTATTTCTTTAACTAACTTCGGTTTTAACCAACTTCCTATTAACCAGCAAATTAATCAAATACTTTCAGAATCAATGACAAGAATATACCGAAAAGTGTCGAAAGAATTTTAAAGGTACAATCATTTTCCTAAAAGTTATCTTGAGACGTATTGTATCGTTAGTCTCATAGAGTTAACCACTTTTCTCTAGAATAATACTCGAACACAGCTGTAGCTTTCTATAAATTTCCTCGATATTCGATTGAATTTCCCGAGATCGTTTCCAATGACGAGATCGCAGCAGTTGTTACGAAGAATATCGGAAGAGCGAAGAACGCGTATGTGTGTCTGATCCATCATTCACGATAGTCTCTACGGTCCATGCGTATGATCCATCATCTGCGTAACCATTTTACAATCCTCACCGTGGAAATGCCGATCCGCGATGCTATTCTCGCGCGCGCTCGACCGCTTAAGAGTGTCGTGTAAAATTAAGGTAAAAAGTAAGGAACTTGTTAATTTCCGACAAGGAGATAAAGTTCTTTTTATTTTTTACTCAATTTATACAATTTTTTCGGTTCGCGATGGTACACTCTCGATACTTGGATTAGTTAAGAATTTTTTTATTAGACTGACTGGATGATTTTGAAGGGAGAATTTATATTCTTCCATTCGTTGGAGTGGGAGAAGGTTTTGTTTATACTTAGTGTAAAATTCGGAGAACGGCTGGAGTGATCGAATGCCACTCAGGCGGCTGAGAACGGATGCTGACCGGACGGTCACGCGCGATAAGGCGTTCGGAATTTCGGTTTGTTATATACAGCTGCTCGAATTTCGTCTGTGACAAGAGCATCGTCCAGAGACGTTTCCATCATACACAAATAACTTTGTTTTTCTTCTTGCAGTCGGAAGCGTAGAGAATTCGATGTTTCTGGCTGATCTGTTGTTTTATCATTTGCGCGGCATTTTTTCGCGGTTAGAAGAAAGATGAGATTAATATCTTTGTGGTATTTTGATACTTATCGATCTGCCGATAATGTCGATGCTGGTAGGGGAAAGCGTGGTTGAGAAGAAGCGCGCTTTTTCGATAAATTATGAATTATGGCTAACGGTAATTCACGCAATTTACATAATCTAGATGGAACAGACGCTTTTCAAGATCGCTTGTCGACTCATTTATAATTTTCAGGAGAAGAAAATCTAAACCTTGAATATATTCAATTCGAATATGTACTGTAGCCTAAATTCGGGTCTTTTTTCGACTTTCAACGATATCGATTTTGTCTCGATTGACTTCCTGCCGGTTTACGTGCTTTTATTCTTACTCCTTCTTCTTCTTCCGGTGTCCAATGATTCCTTTGAAAATCGACGCGGTTAGTACCGAAGCGTACGCTTCCGATGCGGAAAGTACGCGATCGAAGCGCGTGGCTTCTGACCGGAAGCGTAGCCTTGCAAACGCGATTAGATTGCATTAGCTACGAGACTGAAATTAAATCTCGAGTCGGAATTGTATTTAATTTTCTTCGGGAAGTTCAATGCCGGAATCGAAAATTAGACGATTGAATAGGGATTCCTAGTTGATTTTAGACGTCCCTCTTCCTGTAACTCCCACCGAACTTGCATTGGGCGTTGTTCGTAGGCTTGTCGTGCGGCAAACCGTTTCGCAAGAGCTTATTTGCATTTCCTCTAACTGCGGTTCGCATAAGACGCGTCAAAGGAATATTGACTACTATCTATTAGGTCAGATTTTTTCACTATTTTCTGCTTCTCGTAGGATTGTAATGTTACAGTACCGGTAACACGAAGCGTGATCTACGGCAAATAATAAAATATCTTTGAGATTAAAAAATATAAAGATTTGAAAATTAGGACATTTGAAAGTTTGTACTTACTCGACTGAATTGCTATTAAGTGACGTTTAAAAATTTTAATCACAAGGTTGAAAGTAATATAGTTAGTAATTCTAACGAACACCTCTCCTCAGATAGATTGGTATACACACGCGAGTCGACCGTATTCTCCGGAAATGAAAACAACTACATCCCTGGAACCTGGAACACGTGATTTTCCGCATATCCATTAAAGCAACATCGGTCGGTGACTCGTCTACGGTGCAGTCGCTAGACTCAATTAATGACCACGTTCTGGTCGTAAATATAGAAAAGGCAGCGAGATATTTTAGTTTGTTGGCTAACTGGGCTGAGGTTGGGTCAATGTTTCTGTGGATTTCATTTACCTCTTCCGGCCTC